>NW_007726261.1:333035-352880 GCF_000696425.1 Galeopterus variegatus | reverse complement strand
GACATTCAAGTGAACTTTTATATGTGTTTACACCCCATCTCCCCTTGTTATGGTTTTCTTCAAAGTCTATAGAGTTGAGATATTTACATAACTGGATGAATTAAGAAAAAAATCTAATGTGAGAAAATTCCCCCTCATGAGAATCCATGTTTTTCCAGTTATCCAATCAAGAGCCTAATTCATATAAAAGAAACGCTGAGTTGTCTTTATGTAAGGACATTCATTTTGAAGGGCATCTTTGGCTGTTTGGGGAAACTATTGCTGATATATATATATATATAGAGAGAGAGAGAGGACTAAATAGCCATCTATTGCACCAGGTAAGAGAAACTATTATTTCTTTTATAAAATTAGTTTTTTGCTTTTTGCTATGTGTGTTTGAAAGTCACTTACAAACGCTTTTTAAGATATCACTGTAAAAAAACAAAAACAAAAAACACCAAAAAATATGTATGGTTAGTTGAGCTGCATTTTTTAAAAATGTATATTAAGTTACAATTTGCATTCCTAGAGAGATGAATTTGTTGTTCCTTAACTATTTTTTTGTTAGGCTGTCGGATTTTTCTTTTTCATTTGTAGAAGTTCTTTGTATTTTAGGGATCTTAACTGTTTTTTAGTCATTGCAAATATGACACTTGTCTTAATTTAATGATATCTTGTATTCTAAAATACTTTTTTCCTTTATGGTTCTGGGTTTCGTTTTTCTAAGTAAACTTGGCCAGAGTTCTATCCCTGTACCAGCCAGCCACCACCCCCCCATAAGTAAACTTGCAATATTTACATGAACAAAAACGGAAGATTATATATTCATTCAACCATAAGAACTGCAGAAAAAATAAGCCAATAATATGCAGAAAAGGCTTTGACAGAAGAAAACTAAAAACAAATTAGGAAAAAACCCCACAATTAACAGATAAAACCAAAAGCTGGNGGTACGGGCGCGACACTGAGGGTTGCGATCCGTTGCCGGACACAAAAAAAGACAAAAAAAGAAAAAAAAAAAAAGTGTTTTAAGGGAAAATTAATGAATATCTCTTATTTTTTTGATTTACTGAAAGGTTCCAAGAAATGAGAGCTTGTGGATTAGCTCAGTTGGTTAGAGCACAGTGTTATAACACCAACATCAAGGGCTCAGATCCCATACCAGCCAGCCACAAAAAAATAAAAAAGAAACTACTTTCTCAACTTGTCAAAGGACAATATCTCCTAAGTCCTGCAGTGGCAAAGAATTAATGGTCAGTAGGGCAAAGACATTTGGTTTTTCCATCTCATCATACTACCCACTCATTCTTCACTAATCTTACAGGTAGGTGATTCTAACATGCAGCTATTCTGTTTTGCATACCTATAGAATACTCTATGAGATTTTGTGCATATTTTTTCCATCTCTGAAATGGGAATACCTCCACAAAATTTTTTTTTTTGGTGGCCGGTAAGAGGATCGCAACCCTTGGCTTGGTGTCATCTGCACCGCGCTCAGCCATCCCCATATAGGATCCGAGCCCGCGGTGGAAGCGCAGCTGCGCTCCCAGCGCTGCACTCTCCCGAGTGCGCCACGGGCTAGGTCCCCACAAAATATTTTTAATATGCCCTGTACTCTTTAGTATGAAAATCTGTAAATAATGATAATACCCATAGTAGTGCCAATAGTTCCACTTTCCAAGCATAAGTAGTTACTATTTTAATACTTTGATGTATTTTCTTACATTTTTTCCTATGCATAAGTATTTCTCATTTTTTTCTTCTAGTCTATATTTTCCAAGGTTTCTTTAATAAAATCATTTTGTAATGAACAAATGCCAGCCCTCCTTCACCTCACCCCCCTCAAATATCTTTTTTTTTTTTTTTTTTTTCAGCTGGCCAGTACAGGGGTCAAACCCTGGACTTTAGTGTTATCAGCACCACGCTCTAATCAGCTATGTTAACCAGCCAGCCCTCACCCCCTTAAATATCTATCACTAAGAGCACAGTAAAAATGTTAAGAAATCCTTGGCAGGATATGGTATTCTTCTAAAAAAAGCACAATCTTGGTCTCACTACAGACCAGCTTAATTGGAATTATACACCCGGGATTTAGGAATCTGTTTGTAACAAGAGGCCAGGTGATTCTTATGCTCAGGAAGAGTTGGGAAACATTGGTGTGAAGTATGCGGTAGCTAGAAGTTGCCTTGGCTTAGTAGTAGATGGTACCAAATCCTCAGCAGGTAAAACCAAATGAAAAGGCCAACTAAAAGCGTAATAACTTCGTATAGCATACATTATACGAAGTTATCGTTAGTTTTTTGCTTTTTGCTATGTGTGTTTGAAAGTCACTTACAAACGCTTTTTAAGATATCACTGTAAAAAAACAAAAACAAAAAACACCAAAAAATATGTATGGTTAGTTGAGCTGCATTTTTTAAAAATGTATATTAAGTTACAATTTGCATTCCTAGAGAGATGAATTTGTTGTTCCTTAACTATTTTTTTGTTAGGCTGTCGGATTTTTCTTTTTCATTTGTAGAAGTTCTTTGTATTTTAGGGATCTTAACTGTTTTTTAGTCATTGCAAATATGACACTTGTCTTAATTTAATGATATCTTGTATTCTAAAATACTTTTTTCCTTTATGGTTCTGGGTTTCGTTTTTCTAAGTAAACTTGGCCAGAGTTCTATCCCTGTACCAGCCAGCCACCACCCCCCCATAAGTAAACTTGCAATATTTACATGAACAAAAACGGAAGATTATATATTCATTCAACCATAAGAACTGCAGAAAAAATAAGCCAATAATATGCAGAAAAGGCTTTGACAGAAGAAAACTAAAAACAAATTAGGAAAAAACCCCACAATTAACAGATAAAACCAAAAGCTGGTTCTTAAAAATGGTGGCATATCAGTAATCTCTGGAAACCTAAACAAAACAAACATTTACCATTTAATAACCAAGACAGGAAAGATAGTCAAGATTTAAAAAAAAGAAACAAAAAACAAAAGAAAACAGAATTATGCTCAACTTCTGTTGGGAAGATATAGAAAAAATGGTCAGGGCCCCTCACATGTTCAGAATCCTGCTGAGCACTTGATGTAAATAGGCACATGCGCTCAGGTGACCTTGGTTATCATCTAGTGAGTGCGCAGTGTGCACCCAGGTGTCCTGGGTTATGGACTTAAGTATAAAGATGAGTGGCTCTGATCCACGGCGCCTCCCACCCCCCGGGGGCATGGGGGAGGTCAGGACTGCTGCTGGAGGCTGCTGCTGCTAGTGCCCTCGGGACCCTCTGCAAGGCCACTGCCGGACCTGTAAGCTACTGCTGCTGAGGAAGCTGAGGACTGAGCTCATGTTAACTGCCAACAGCTCCTGGAATCTTTCCCAATTACCTAGCCTGGACCTGTGTGTGAAGGGTCTGGGGACCCAGCCTGTACAGTGGGTGTGGAGGGTCTGAGCCCTAGCTCTGGCAATATAAATGGAAACAATATAACTAAGATAATAACTAAGATAATGAAACACTTTGGCTTTCGTTATGATTTGCCTTACTTTACAACTTCATATTAACCTACTTGAAAATCTAGATAAAATGGATGTTTGGGGAACACATTAGTTATCAAAATTGAATAAGAGACAAAAACCTAACAAAAGAGAAAAGGCAGTGAGATCTAATTTAACATGGTGCATATGAATCTTGAGTTGTCGCCCTTGTAATTCAGAGCATCCCAATTCATTTTATAAAAGTAACATTTTTAGTACTGAAATCTAATAATTTTCATTTTCCTCCCTCCAAAAAAACCCCACATAACCTGGTCTTGCTTAAGAAGATAAATGCAAAACACCATGTATTGCTTTATAAGGATAATGAACAACAGCCTTGGAGAGCTTATTTAAGGAATGTAGGGATGATTAAATATTAGGGAATTAGTAACAAAATTCATTATCAGTAAATTAAACAACATAGCCACAAATGCTAGCTATAAAATTTAGCTACAAAACTGATCAGCAATTTATGATTAAAGCATCATATAAAATGCTGAATTTTATTAATTTATTAGTAATATTGCCATTAAAGACAGGAATGATCCTGAATGGCCAAAACCACTAGCATTTGCCATTGTTTTTACCGAAGTCTTTTGTTCCTACATGTTCTAAAATTTGGTTAAGAACTCTGTATTGCCTTGCATGTAATCTGACACTTAAAACTTTTAGTGCATACAGGTGGAAAGGCTGGTCAGTTCAGTTGACTAAAAGCTATCTTGTAACACCAAGGTCAAGGGTTCGAATCCCTGTACCTGCCAACCACCAAGGAAAAACAAAACAAACCAAAAATCCCCACAGACATGATTGCTTGTGATTACATAAGTAGTGATCTTTGAAAATAAAACTGTTGCTTTGCCCCCCATGGATTTGTCACCCCACTTCCCCTGGGTGACAGAGCTGCAAAGGATTACTCAAAGCCCATCTCTTCTGAGCAGTGAGAAGCCCCAAAGTGGTTAACTTCCCTGGAACCCTCAAGCAAGAGGCATCCCTCCCTTTGGAAATTAACCCCGAATTGGGGTTCTCTTCCTGCATTTATTTTCCAGACCAGGAAGTTACAGGAAGAGAACATAGATGGGGTTATAGTTTAACAATATAGACTGGTAACTTTCAGTGAAACAAGTCAGATGACATTCCATTAGACAATTAAGTGATCCACCAACAAAAGCTTGATCTAGCAAACATTCCATTCTTACAGCAATTTCTCAGTATCTTTACATAACAATCAGTAACTAGTCTGTCCTTGAGCCAGCAACCCTGCTGTGCCACAAATCTTTATCTTACACCAGAGACTTTATAGCCTGAGGAAAATTTCCAGTCTTCCACAAGGTCAATATTTGAAACTGCAAGGCTTTGGAAAACCAGGCCCCATGAAATACATTTGCTTTAAGAATCCTCTACATAAAACAATTTTTCAAGTATCTCTATTAGACTGTTAGTACCTAAATGATTTGATGGCCACCATCACCTCCTTAAAGAAAACACATGGGTAAGGTTTTAATAATTCTTCTCCTTGAACTTTCCATTCCATTTTTCCATTCAATAGGACATAGGGATTCTTGGTTATTCTGGGGAATAATAACAGACCCATAATTATAATATACCCATATTGAATAATAATATTTAATAACTAATAATTAATAAATATTAGTAATAGACCCATATTTCAGGCAATGTACAAATTCTG
This sequence comes from Galeopterus variegatus, assembly GCF_000696425.1. Taxonomy (NCBI): domain Eukaryota; kingdom Metazoa; phylum Chordata; class Mammalia; order Dermoptera; family Cynocephalidae; genus Galeopterus; species Galeopterus variegatus. The sequence goes on along the minus strand of NW_007726261.1, from coordinate 347,686 downwards.
GGAAAATCCTAAGATTTGATCATTTTGTGTTGGGCCAAGTTCTTTTTATCCTTCCAAAGAGCAGTAACTGAATAGCAAGATATGCTTAGGGTTTTTCTCAGTAAATGGCTTTTGTCTGAATGTGCTGAGAAAAACAATTAATTTGTGACTTGGCTGCTCACCCTATTAATTAGAAACTGAGCCTTTGCACATGGGTTCTGCTGTGTTAAATGCCAAGCAACCCATTTCTCTGTTAAAACACCAACCAAGACTTGGGTTATTTTGGTGGCGATTTAATTCTGCAGTTCACAACTGACACTTTCTAATAACTAGCGAACTAAGTGAACTAATGTCCCTGAGGCAAGAAGCAGTGGGAAATGTTTGGAATCCCTCTCCCCACCCAAGGTTCTTGTTTGTTAAACTTTACACCAGGTCCTCCTACTGATATGTTCTTCATAATCTAGTCCATGTTCTTAATATTTTACCTTGAACTTCATCACTTGTATCTAAAGTGTGAAAATATAAATTAACCATCAGGTAATAATGATGCTTTAGGAAGAAGTTAAGTCTACTTCTTTAAGTACCCCTGGCCCAGTACTTAATTTTCAGTAGTCTTTCAGGATCTCGAGACAGGTTCATGAAATTTCTGTAGGGCTGTGTATTAGTCCATTTCTGTTGCTTATAACAAAATAAGCAAAAATAAAACTGGGAACTGGGAAATTTATAAAGAAAACAAAATTTATTGCTTACAGTTTCTGAGGCTGGGAAGTCCAAAGTACAGGGAACACATCTGGGGTCTCGGTGGTGGCAACAGTGATACAGGGGTCTCACATGGCAGAAAATGGCAGAGCAGAGAGGGACTAACCTCTCACACACTCTTCTTTTAAAGCCCTCAGAACCATACCCCTGACCACCAATATTAATCCATTTACTATGGCATGGTCCTACAATCTAATCATCTCCCCAGGGCCCCTCCTTTCACTTACCATAATAGGATTTCCCACCTTCACCAGTAACAGTGGGGATTAAGCCTCAATGAGGAGGTGAAGGTGGGAGGTGGGGGGTTGGGGGGTTCATCTCCCCAGGGCCCCTCCTTTCACTTACCATAATAGGATTTCCCACCTTCAACAGTAACAGTGGGGATTAAGCCTCAATGAGGAGGTGAAGGTGGGAGGTGGGGGGTTGGGGGGTGGAATCCAATCTACAGCAAGATGTATTTTAAACTGTTGAGAACTTAGTGGCCAATTCTGACCTGAGTGTCTCTTTGAGAGGGGAACTTTAGCGCTCCCTAGAGGCCCACTCTTTGAATTACACCTTCAGGATACTAAAGGGAGTGAACACCGTTGATAACTCATAGTAGGTGCAATTCACAGCAAAGAAGAAAGGTTTCTTTTTAACCTTTGGATATTTCTAACCTGTAATTGTTTTTTGTTTGTTTTTTTTTTTTCCTCTTCTTCCCTTAACTACCGCAGTAAAAAATAACAATGTACCAACCTGTTCAATTTTATAATCCACGGATTGGGTTACTAAGAAGGCAGGAAGTGCCCCGATCCTTGTCTCACTCTGAGTGGCTGCTGGTTACCTGCACAGGACTATTGAGTGTGATTCTGGGAACAGTTCTCATTCTACACAACTCCTCGGACCTCACAGCTTTCTCCTCTGGAATAACGATGATAGCTGCAGGCATTTTTTTTGTTGTCTTCACCGCAGTGCTAGCCCTGTGTGCTGCCAACCAGGACTCACTGCCCAGAACCATCAGGCAAAGACTAGAAGCAAGAAGGAGGCGCAGAAGTACTGGATCCAGTCCAGAGCCCTTAGTGATAGCCAGCACCTGGCTGTGACCCAGTCCAGAGCCTTTAGTGATAGCCGGCACCTAGCTGTGACCTAGTCCAGAGCCTTTAGTGATAGCCGGCACCTGGCTGTGACTGTATACTGAACCTTAATATCATGAGGCTTTTGGAACTTTGAAGTCTCCTGAGCATTGTTTTTAAATACAAATAAAATCTGGCTTTTAAAAAGCTTTTTTTCTGACTAGTAATGTTCTTGTTCCATATGGCTTAACAGATTCCCTCTGCAGAAGTCCTTGTGTGCTCAAGCTCATGTCGTCCAGCCGACCAACCATGCCCTCCTAGGTTCTTGCTCTCTTCCTGCCAGCACTGAAGGTCGAGCTGCTGCCTCTCCCTGTGGCGGTTCACAACTCCTGCAGGTTTTGATGTGCGGAGAGCTGACCGATCTGAGACTGTGAGCACCTATGCGCTCTAGAAATCCCAGCCTCCAGCACTCCTCACACACGCCTCGCCTGCGATGTCCTGTTTTTCATTCACAACTCCTGCAGGTTTTGATGTGCGGAGAGCTGACCGATCTGAGACTGTGAGCACCTATGTGCTCTAGAAATCCCAGCCTCCAGCACTCCTCACACACGCCTCGCCTGCGATGTCCTGTTTTTCTCTCCCATCAGTTACCCACTTTCTTGGTTACCCACTGTACTTGTCATCACGGCCAACTGTGAGACACAAAGTATTTCAGAGCTGCATTCTCTCACCATACAGCTTCTGCCATTTTTAACCTCTAATACCCTTCACTTCCCCAGTATGGTGGAGTTACCTAATCTTCACTCTCCCATAGTGCCTTGACTTTTCTTTTTTTCCATAAGGGATCCCTTTTGGATACCCCCATGTTTGCCTCTTGCTAATTCTACATGCCTGGTAACATCTGGTTTAACTAAGCCTTCCAACCATGTACATGAATCCAGAGGCACACCTCCTAGAGAAAATCATGCAAGAAGTTTGACTGGCATCCTTTGAAATCATGACCAACCTCAGAGGGCACTTCCTACATGTTCTCCTACCTTTTCACTTGTTCCCAAAGTCTTCAGCTCAGGCTAGAGACTGCCAGATTCTTTGAGATGATTTGCAAAAGAAGAGTTCGTCCTTTCCCCCTCAACTGACATTTGAGGGCCCCCAAAATGAAAATAGCTCATCATGTCACCTACTCAACCTAGGAATCCTGTTCTTCAGTGAGCCCTAAGCCCTGAGTGCTTCACTCTGAAGTATGAAGGGAGAGGCCAGAAACAAGGAGCTTTTAGGAATTCCTTTATTATGATCTGCAAAATCAAAAGACTTGAGAGGACATGGAGACAGTGCAGGAAACAGTAAACAGAAAAAAGTATCTTTCAACTGTAATTGGTATTTTCAGCGTGTAGAGAAACCAAGTAAATGATATATAAATAGTATGTTATAAGGAATCAATGAGGACTTGCTATGGCTCTGTTGGTTAGAGAGGGAGTTGTAACAACAACATTAGGGTTTTGATCCCTGTACTGGCCAGCCACCGAAAACAAAAACAAAAAATGAGAAAATGCAAGAATTCTTAGAAATTAAAAATCCAAAAATTTTTGTATGATAAAGGTGAGAAGATCTATTAAAGAGAAGCACTTATGATGAGGAAAAACTGAAAAGTGTCCAATAATTTTTTAAAAGTGATATAGGAACAAGATGATAAAACATTTTATTGTCCCAAAAACTGATTTCAAAAGAAATAAGCACAATAGGAAATCATCTTAATGATGACTATTTCTGGGTGTTGGGGTAAACAGTGACCTTTCCTTCTACTTAAATCATTCTTACATTTTCTAAAATTTCCCCAAAGGATATGTATTTGTAAATAAAAAAAAAATTTATAAAACAAAAATACCTTTATACACATCAATATCCCAGTGACTTGGTGAAAGGTTACAGGAAAACCAAAGTGCATTCCCAAAGGGAGAGACTTCCTCTGCCCTCCTGTGGGAAGGAGCTGGAAGCTGTATGTGGGTACCCAGGGGTTCTGTCATCCTCTCGTACAGGCAATTCCTGGTTTTACTTTAACAGCAATAAACTCTTTGCTTTGGCTTTTTCATCACTGAAATAGGGATACATGTTTTTGGAGTGGCTGAAAATCTGTAAGAATAATATTCAAAGCCCCACTTTCCAGATGTAATGATGACACCATTTTCCGATGATCTTTTCTCTATATACATAGAGTTTCTCTTTTCCCACTTTTACCATTTATGTTTTTCAAGTTTGTGGTGATGAAATTTCTGTTCAAATGAGAGATAAAAGCTGTCTCTTCTCAATTGTCTAATTATCTATGGTTATTTGTAATGGTCCCAAACTGAAAACAACCTAAACATCCATCTATGGGAGAATTGATAAACTATGATACACCCATATGGAATACTATTCATATAAAAAGAAGCAAACTAGGGCTGGCCAGTTAGCTCAGTTGATTAGAGCATGGCCTAATAACAAAAAAGAAGCAAACTACTGCTACTCAAAGCAACATGGAGAAACCTTAAAAGAATTATCCTAAGCAGAATAAACAAGACACAGAGTATGTACTAAATGATACCATTTACATAAAACATAAAGTAATATGTAGACAGAGCAGATCATGGTTGCCTGGAGATGGGAAGGCAGGAGAGGCATAGATCACAAAGAAGCACAAGGAAACTTTCCAGGATGATGGATATATTCAGGATCTTGATCATGCTGATGCTTTCATTGTCAAAACTTATTGAATGGTACACCTTATATACGTGCAGTGTTTTAATATCTCACCTACTTTCATGAGGCTGTGAATAAAGGGGTGTAAAGTGAATGATTGACAGCAGTGTTTCCCTAATCTTTGCTGATATTAAGAAGCCAGATGTTGTGGAAATTGCTCACTCCTGGTCCTGCTGCTGGATCCTCCATGAGGCACTAGGTGAATGGTGCTTCCAACAAGGGACTCCAGAATTCTCAGCTCAGGGATGGCTGGGAAACACTGGTATAAAGTGGGTGGAGATAGATATGCTAACTGTTCTGGTTAGATCATTATACTATGCATGCATGTATTGAAACAAGCTGTACCCCATAAATATGTACAATAAAAAAAAAGTGGGTGGAGAAACAGAAGGAGACTTCTTTCATCTTGACTGAACCAGGGGTGAAGCCAACTGAAACAACCACCCATCAACAGCCAGGGTCAAACAAATCTGTGATTTCCTACTTTTTTTTTTTTACACAGGCACATGATTGTCAATTACCTATAACAAGTGTTTGCCATCAGTCTCTCCTTTAAGGAGTTTTCTCAAAACTTCAGCATCTAGACTCTGGGATTTTATTGGATTAATTAGGAGAAAGCTAAGTTGTTGGGGTCTCCCATGAGAATCCATGTTAATGCAATCATCTAATCAAGATTCTATCTCCTATAAAAGAAACACAAATAGCTGTGTTTGGCAGTTCATCTTAAAGGGAATTTGGCTATTTACTATTGAGGAGCTTTATTTTTTTATTTTTTATTTTTTTTTTCCTTTTTGTCTTTTTTCGTGTCCGGCAACGGATCGCAACCCTCAGTGTCGCGCCCGTACTGGACCAGGACCGGCAACGGGATCACAACCCTCGGTGTTGCTCCCACACCTTGCTCAGCCAGTGAGCGGGAACCGGTCTGTGTGTGGGATCCGAACCCTCGGCGGGAGCGCCACCGCGCTCCCAAGCGGCACACTGTAGCAGTGCGCCACTGGGCCGGCCCTATTGAGGAGCTTTATTTAACCAGGTAAAGAAATTTCAGTTTTTAAAAACTATGTTGTGGGCCAAGCCCCTGGCGCACTTGGGAGAGTGTGGGGCTGGGAGTGCAGCAGCGCTCCCGCTGTGGGTTCGGATCCTATATAGGGATGACCCGTGCGCTCACAGCGCTCACTGGCTGAGTGCGGTGCGGCCGGTCTCAAGAAGGACAAAAAAATAATAATAAAATAAAAACTGTGTTGTGGTGTGTGTAGAAGTCATTAAAGTTTTTTCTTAGTACTAGGTGAGGTAAGGTGTAAATTTTTGAATTCACTGATCATTTTATTTCCTCATATGTGGGTTTCCTGTTATGCCTTTTGTCTGTTTTTCTATTGTTTATCTTTATTTGCTGATGTTCTTTGTATATGAAGATCTTAACTTGTCTTCTTGGTGTGTGAAATATACTTTCCCAGTTGATCACTTATCATTACTTTGTCTGTAGTGTCTTGTGACAATTGAGGATTTTTTTGTTTAAGGCAAAGAAAAACCCTGTTCTATTTTTTGCAAGTAAAATTTGAAAGTCTTTCCTTATTTAATAAGACTCAAAAGAAATTGGGCCGAGCCCGTGGCGCACTCGGGAGAGTGTGGCGCTGGGAGCGCAGTAGCGCTCCCGCCGCGGGTTCGGATCCTATATGGGGATGACCGGTGCACGTGCCTTCAGTCTAAGACACTACGAAAAGACTAATAAAACCAATAGAAATGAAGGAGGAATTCAATGAAAAAACATAATATAAATGGGGAAACCCAAATTGGCCTTGAAAGAAGAAACTAAAAGCTAGTTTTTGAAGAAGATCACAAGTAGATAAACCCCTGTCAAAACAACAAAAAGTTAGCACTTTATGAATGAGGCAAGAAATATAGTCAGATAAAAATAATTATAAAACAAATAATGTAAAACTTCATACCAGTATACTTGGCATTTTAGGAAAAACATAGTTTTCTAGAATGCAAAAGTTACCAGAATGAAATCAGGGAGAAGCAAAAACTCAGATCAAACCAAACCTTTTAAAAAAGATGAGAAAGGGCCGGCCTGTGGCTCACTCGGGAGAGTGTGGTGCTGATAACACCAAGGCCTTGGGTTCGGATCCCATATAGGGATGGCCAGTTTGCTCACTGGCTGAGCGTGGTGCTGACAACACCAAGCTAAGGGTTAAGATCCCCTTACCGGTAATCTATTAAAAAAAATAAAAATAAAATAAATAAAAAAGATGAGAAAGCTAGTCACACATCCAATTAAGAATGACTTGAAAGGCCAATTGCTTTTGAGGCTGAAAGCTTTAGTTATTTTACAAAGATAGTGTTACCCTAATCTCAGAACCAATAAAAATCCCCACAACGACGATACCTTGTCTAACTTGAAATATACACTCAGGGTTGGCTGATTAGCTCACTTCGGAGAGTGTGGTGCTGCTAACACCAAGGTTAAGGGTTCAGATCCTGGTACTCACCAGCTACACGCACACACAACAAACAAACAAACACAACACATGTAAAAATCCCTGGCAATATGGGCAAATAAAACTGTCTTTCTATAACCTTTAATGATGATTATTTCCAAATGTCCAGAAGCCTTTTAAAAAACATATTTTCTACCATCCACATAGATGCAACACATTGGTAATTTTTTGTCTTAACTGTGGTACACACGAATGTGATTTATTATTATTATTACATTTTGCTGAATCATCTGAGAGTAAGTTACAGACATCCTGACATTTCACCTCTGAATTTTTGAACATGTATGTCCTGCTTATAAGGGCATTCTACAGAAACTCAGTACCACCTTTGCACAAGAAAACCACATGTACTACAGTGATGTATTTCAGAAATACGGGATGGTTCCACTTTAGGAAAACAAATGAACTTCATTATATTAACAAAAGAAAAGAGTCACATTTATCAACAAATACCAAAAAGGCATTTGAAAAAATTCCTTAGCAATTTTTATTAAAATTTCTCAAGAAAGAATAGAAATGCTTCTGAAATATGCAAAAGAGAACAACAGCAAAGGGCAAACAGCCTAAGAAGTAGCTAAATAATCAAGTGTTTCCACTGAAGACAATATACAAAGTTATGTGTTTTTCAGTGTTGCTATTCTCCAGTGTTTGAGATCTTCAGCTTCTCTGACCCCATGGTACAATTTTTTCTGCCTGTATAGTAAGTTGGCTTCTAAAAGTGTTTATCATAAATTAAAATAGTCACAAAGAATGCACTAAATGGCATTTTATAAGGGCTGACACTTCAAAGTAACTGTTGCACCTCTTTTAAAGGTACAGATTGAAAATGAGTCTTCACCACCATCACCCATTTGAAATACACATTGAAATATTTACCTTTAACAATCTGAAACTTTGTTTCATTCCTTTTTTCATTTCATTCACTCCTCCTAGAATTGTATCCTAATGTAATACGTTATGCTTTAAAGTCTTTTTATCACCATACATAGTCCTCTGCAACAAAATTATGTACATAGATTTAATTCAAAAAAATTTTTATGACCATAATTCTCTAATTGTAAAATTTCTTCTAAATTGGATTAGACTACAATATTATACATGTGATCAGAGCAACCTATTACAACTTTTGTTATTAAACATGAAAAGGAAACTTTTAAGAGCTGCCCCTCCAGTCACATGATCTGTGTAGTTTTTCTTTGCTCTCTTCTTGCCATTTTTTAGTACATGTTTGCATGGAGAACTATTACTAACTACTAGAATGAGAACAGGTTCAGCATCTATTATCTTGTTACTTTTATTTTTCAGCACTATGCTCTAACCAACTGAACTGGCCAGCCCAATATATTGCATACATTTAGTTTTCACAGCCAGAAGCAATCTCGTTCACATACATAAAAAACTGGGAATGGAAGGAGCCTGCTTGTAGCAATGTCACAAAATTCTTTGAAATTCATCAAGGTTATACACAAAAATCATGTAATGATCTTGAGTTATTCTCACTAATCTGACAACTCTATTAATTCCTCCATTTTTGGTTAACAGTAAAAAAAAAAAAAAAAAAAAGACATCTACTTGTAAAAATATTTGTTACCCAGTCATACATAAGTCATTCACTTTCTTAAGATAGACAACTTAAGATCTCGAATTGTCCCTATGTTTGGTCCCTCAATTTTTTAAATATCCCAGTGCAATGCACTACAGCAAGATTAATATGAATAAGAGAAACGCTCTTCTGTGAAGTGGGAAAAGACACCTGGCAGAGGGATGTCCTGACTCTAGACAGAACAACTGTAGGAAAGAATTCCAGGAAGCTGGGGATACCGAGCCTCACAGAGCTCCCCTGAACACGCGTGACGTGTACCGTCCTTGTATCCTCAAGGGTATGTATATGGTGTGTCAATTTGCAGGACTTGTGTTCTAGGTAATGTAACAAAATAGAAAAATGAAATAATATATATATTTTTTAAATGATTTTTTTTTTTTTTGGTGGCTGTCTGGTACAGGGATCTGAACACTTGGCCTTGGTTGTTAACTCCACGCTCTAACCAACTAAGCTAACTGCCAGCCTTGAAAAATGATTTTACGTGGATATGACCATATAGCTAGCAAATCCTGGTTTAAAATTAAGAGTTTTTAAATTATTACAAAAAATGTAAATGTCTGGCTAAAAGTCATAGTATACAAATTCAGCAGTTTTCCTTTATGGGTATAATTGTTAGAGAATTGATAAAAAATCCCACTGTACAGGTGTGTGCATGTATGTACACACATATACAAGCGTACTTCAAAAAGCTCATGAAAAGATTTGTATTATCTTTTTTGAGGGGGGGTGGGGGTGGTGCTGGCTGGTACAGGGATCAAACCCTGGACCTTGGCATTCTCAGCACCACGCTCTAACCAACTGAACTAACTGGCCAGCCCTATATTATCTTTTATTTCTATTTTTCCATGAGCTTTTTGAAGTACCCTCATACATATATACAGAAATAAATTGAGCAGAAATAAAGTGTTAAGTGGGAAATAAGCATAAAACCATAATGATAAATACAAAAATGAATTCAATAAGTTGAGAGTCCTTTAAAGAGAAATACTTTATGGAAATGTAACTTCTTCCTAAGAAATCGTCTGGCTGTAATTCAATAAAAACCCCAACTAATTTGTTTGTGTTGAGAGGGTAGTGCTGGGAGAAGTCTGAGGGATGAGTGGCTGGGGAAATACTCCAACCAGAGATCCAAAACAGGATCAAAATCAGTACAATTTGGAGCTGGCAAAACAGTAATCTCTGAGCATGTGGCAAATCATGTTCCAAGGATGTATACTAATTTAATATGATTCAGGAGGCATTTCAAAGTAATAGGGAAGGATGGAATGTTCCATAAATACCTGACTATTCATTTGAGGGACAATATGGATTCCCACTCACGCAATGCACAAAACTTGTCAGTGGATTAAAATGAATGAGGTAGGTATCAAAACATAAGAGTTCATCATTTTGAGCTGGGGAACTAATATGAACACCTTATTCTGTGAAGAGGGGGAAAAGCACCTACCAAAAAGATGTCTTAAGTGTTTCTTGAAAATGTAACAAGAAGTGTAGGGTGGCCTGTGGCTCACTTGGAAGAGTGCGGTGCTGACAACACCAAGGCCATGTGTTCGGATCCCTGTATAGGGATGGCCAGTTGGCTCACTTTGGAGAGTGTGGTGCTGACAACACAAAGTCAAGGGTTAAGATCCCCTTACTGGTCATCTTAAAAAAAAAAAAAAGTAACAAGAAGTGCCTAGCACCAGGATTTGCATCAGGTGGATTATAGCAGGGAAAATAAAAGAAAAAAATCATAAAGGGGTGGGGTATGTCTCTCGATTCAGGTGAGATTGTAGCTATTACTACATAAATTAGAAACCAAGTCCAGGGGCTGGCCCATGGCTGACTTGGGAGAGTGTGGTGCTAATAATACCAAGCCCATGGGTTCCGATCCCATATAGGGATGGCCAGTTAGCTCACTGGGTGAGTGTGGTGCTAACAACACAAGTCAAGGGTTAAGATCCCCTTACTGGTCATCTTTAAAAAAAAAAAAAAAGAAACCAAGTCCATCTTCAGATGGGTTCTGGTATGGTCCTAACACACCAGGCAGCCCATGTGTCTGTTAAAGTACCAATCAAGACATGAGTTACCTGCTGGCTGTTTTCCTAACCCTTCCCCTCACAAGGGACCCCTTTGACAGCTGGTGACTCGCAATTCCCCCTTTGGTTCACTAAGGCAAGGGTGGTGCATCGGTGGGAAACCTGGAAGCCTCCTTCCCTTTTGCATGTCAAACCTGGCACCCTGGTACTCCTACTGTCAGAATGGGGTGACAAAATAGAACCCTGCACTAGAGCTCAAAGTTCCCTTGTTATGCTTTGTCTGGAATGCATGTGCTTTTAGCATGTATTCCATTATGCATGCGTAAATTAAGAGGGCTCTTGCTTTGTGTTCCATTTAATTTATACCTGAAGTAGTACAATAACCTTAAGTACATGACCAAATAGTGCTGATAGCTGAGTAAAACGCAATGTGTATTCTGAGTCTTCATACCCCCCCCCCGTAAAATGTCTATGGGCTGTACCCCAATTCAGTATTGTCCTCTCTGGATATAATCCAGGACTTTGGATAGCTTCATGAAGGTTATGGGAAAAAGTATTTAGAGGAAACTAAGAATATATAGTAATCATCCCTGATTTTATGGCAACTGTCTTTGGAAGTCAACTTCTAGGTTGCCCAGAAACTAGCTTTGTATTACATGAGCACGACACTTGATAACTCATAGTGAATTTAATTAAGAACTTTAGCTAATGGCACTGTCATGCCAAATGGGAAACTGGGTTCCTAGTCAACCTTTTGATTGATCTGACCTTAACATTTTTCTACCCCTGATCCTGCAGATAAGACCTATCATGATCCCAACTACTCAAGCTTAAAATGAAAGGAACTGGTTGTGGAGAATCTTGGGAAAAGGATTTTCACAGAGATTCCCAAATACATGAATGAACCAGTTTCCTTCCTGTTGCTGCACCTGCCAGGCTTCTTGCTCTCTTCCCACCAGCACTAAAAATCTGGCTACTGCCTCTCACTGTGGTCTTCACTTGGACTCCTGCAGATTTTGATGTGCACAGAGGTGACTCATCAGAGACAGCTTCTAGCCCACCTCATCTACAATGTCTCCCTCTTCCCCATTCATTATCCACTTTCATGGTCATGTCCTAATACCTGTCATCACCATACACCTACTTTCATTCTTCATCACTGTTCTCCTACCCTTCACCTGACAGTTCTCCACTGGGATGGAGCTGTCTAGCCCCTTGATGCCGCAGTCTTTCTGTCCCACAGTTCTTGTCCATCGGGGCTTCCTCTTGGCAATAATGCTCAACATTTCACCCCCTTATAAATCTACCTGCTTGGTGACATATGAATCTGACAATGGAACTATCGACTTGTTCCATGAGTCTAAGCAGACAAACATGGTGGAGCAAATCATGCAGTAGGAGCAACTGGCTTCCTTTCAATCACAATCATCCACTTCACAGGGCAGTCATCTCTGCAGTCCCCCACCTTTTTGATGTGTCCCCATTCCTTCAGCTCAGGCTGGGTATCGGAAGATTCTTTCCCAAGTTGACTGGCCAAAGAAAAGTTCTTTTTCCCTTGACTGACGTGTTGGGGTCCCACATTGAAAATAATGACTCAACATGCCACCTCCTCACCCTAGAAACGCTACCCTTCAACAAGCCCTACCTAACTGTCCTCGTGTGCCTCTCTCTAAAATACGAAGAGAGAAGCCAGATTCTAGGACCCGTTAGGAATGCCTCTGTAATGATTAGCAAATTCCAAGGAATTTAGAGGACAGAGATACAGTGCAGGGAGCAGTAAACAGAAGAAAAAGAAATCTTTCAACTTGTGATTGACGGTTCTAAGCATTTAAGATAACATACAGCATAATTGAAATAACACAGTGTTATACAGGACTGGTAAGAAAAAAGCAAGACCTCTTGGATTAAAAATGAGGGCAGAAATTGAAATTCCAAAAAGTTTTGTATGATCAAAGTAGGGGAATATATTCAAGGAAAACCCCTTAAATATAACCCCCCCCAAGTCTTCTGTCTACCCAGGTGCACCCCTAGGTCACTGAAGCCCAGAGCTTCGATTGTGGGGTGGTTGAGGGCAGGAATCTCATCTTATTCAGCTTTGTATCCTGAGGTGCCCAGATCCCTATTGTCCAGCCATCTGGTCTTTCAGGACATTCTGACTTAAATTTTTTCCTCTCTCTCCATGCAACTCTGCACCTGGATATCTCCTAAGGTCTTCATTCTCAGGACCTTAGCTCCAAGGTTTCTTGAGATATCCGCTCAAGAAGTATTTAGTTCAAGGCTCACTCAGAGCGTGGTGCTGTTAACACCAAGGTCAAGGGTTTGGAGCCCTGTTCCAGCCAGCCCCTCCCCGCAAAAAAAGTATTTAGGAGGTGTTAGGCACTATTCTATGGGTTGGGAAAACAGCAAAGCAAGCAGGGTCTCTGCTGTCCTGTGGGGGTGGAGGAACACCAGAGACAAGCACAAAATGATTAAACAAGGTCATTTCAGATAGTGATGACTGTTGTGATGAAGCTCAAATAGGGTGCTATGTTAACAAGCACATTTCAGGCGGACCCTCAGGGAAAGCCTCTCTAAGAGAAGCCACTCTGGGACCTGAATGATGGGCAGCCTCTGGCCATGAGAAGAACCCCTTCTTCAGAGGCTGCCTAGAGCCACAGACCCCACCAGCTGTCTGAATTTTTCTGACACAGAACATACCTGGCGTTATGGACTGAAATGTGCCTCTCCCCCCACCCCCTGCAATCCATATGTTGAAGCCAATGTGACTATATACGGAGATAGGGCCTTTTAGGATGTAGCTAAGACTAAACGAGGTCCTGGGGTGGGGCCTTAATCCCACAGGACTAATGTCCTTATAGGAATGCACACGAGAGATTTGTGCATATAGAGAAAAGGCCATGTGAGGACACAGCAAGCTAAAGAGTGAACCCTCCTCAGAAATCAACCTTGCCGGCATCTTGAACTTAGACTTCCAGCCTCCAGAACTACGAGAAAATAAATTCTTGTTTAAGCTGCCTGGTCTGTGGTATTTCGTCATGGCAGCCCGAGCAGACTAAGAAGCCTGGTCTGTAAATCTACATCACACAGACCAATGGAAGACCCACCTAGCTAGTCTCCCTACTTCTCCTCTTGTCCCCATACAGCCCATTCTCTGCACAGTAGCCAGAGAGAACTTTCTGAAATGTAAACCAGACCTTGCAACTCCCAATTCAGACCCCTCAATGAGTGACTCCCATCCCACACAGAACAAACTCCAAATTCCAACTGGTGGCTTTTCTCTCTCTCAGATCTTTCCCTGCTGCACACTCCAGCCACATAGAAGGGGTCTTCAAAGGTTCGTGGAAAGATTCGTATTATCTTTTAATTCCATTTTTCCACGAGCTTTTGGAAGCACTCTTGTAGGGCTTTCCTGTTCCCCAGACACCCACCTTCAGCCTGAGGGCCTCTGCACTGGGCCACGCTTCCTCCACGTCCCTACGGCTGTCACCTTCTCAGAGGCCTTCCCTGACTCATCCCCTTTACTGTAGCCCTCCCACGGCTGTCACACCGCCCTGCTTTAGTAATAGTTTCTTTGGTGTTCCCTGTCCCAAATGGTCTTTTTTTTGGTCTACACTCTCATTACCCATCCCACGGGGCAGGGACTCTGCATCGCCCACTGGTGAGCCCGAGCACAGTGCAGGGCCTTGCCCTTAGGGGACGTCCGGCCGTAGAAAATACGGTGGATGAGGCGGCGTTTGAACTGCGGCCTGAAGGACGGGAAGCCGGGTCCTCTAAGAGCCGGCGGATGCAACCAGGACGAGACTGTGTTTGGATCCCGCGCTGCCACTGAGCTCCGCGTCTGTTAGAATGGGGACAATCACGGTTGCTCTGAGGATGCAGAGTAGGACGCACGGGATAAGGAACTGCTAGGGGAGGCTGCCACCCCGATGGCCGAATCTTTGGTCACCTCCCCGTTAGACGTTGCTCTGCTTCCCCACGCTCCGAGCAGCGGCCGTAGGGAGCCCAGCGCCGG
>NW_007726261.1:327424-331866 GCF_000696425.1 Galeopterus variegatus | reverse complement strand
GGGGGCGCGGGCCCGGGCGCGGGGCCCACCGAGCGGGGCGGCCGCGCCTTCCGGAGCGGGGCAGCCAGGCGCCGCCTTCCCCTTCCTCGGACCCGCAATGACGTGACCCGCTTCTGCAGGCAGCTCCGTGGGGCAGAACGTCTCCTTTATGGTCGCTGCACTTTAAAAAAATGACACGTTTCGTCCTTTCCGTCCGCTTCGGCGATCGCGGGGAGCGCGGTGGAGTGTCGGCCTTGGGGGCGGGAAGGGTGCCCGCGCAGTGCTGGGCTCGTGCTTTTCGGGTTAATTTCCTCCTTTCTTTTCTTTTCTTTGGCGCCGGGCGCTCCTCTAGGGTGGGTGGCGACTGGTTTCCGGTGTTTGGGGTGGGTGCGGGGACTGCCGGGTTTTAGGTTTCTTCTCCCCACCCTTGAAGAATGAAGACCTGTCAGTTCCCATTAGCGTGAGTTTCCGGTGAGGGGACAGTCATCGCAGGGGTGTGGCCGAGCTGGAAGCCCGGGCCGGTCCGGAGAGGTCGCGCCTGCGTCCGGATTGGGTGAACTGATGAGGAGTTGGGTGTTTTCCCGTGTCTTGGGGTTTAGGAATGAAAGGAGGTGCCCGTGTTAGGTCCTTAAAGATCAGCGATCCGCTTGGACTACCTACACCTGCGCTCCCGGGAGGGTGGGCACTGGCCACTCGTGACTTGGAATTGGGCTAAACAGAATTGAGACAAGCTCCCAGTGTAAAAGATACACCTGGTTTTAAAGACTGAGGGTGAGGAAGAACGTGAAAGGTCTCATTTGCAGTCTTTTACACTTAAATACATGTTGAGATGGTAATATTTTGGATATATTGGATTGACTAAAATGTATTATTAAAATTAATCTCGCCAGTTTCTTTTTACTTTTTTTAGTGTGGCTACTTGTAAATTTAAAATGACATTTATGGCTCGCGTTATGTTTTTATTGGCCGGTGCTCAACTAGAGCATTTGGAAGAAGGGGTGGGGGCTGGGAGCCTAAGCCATCTGCTTATCTTTTCCTGCTTCTCTGATGGCATGTAGCCTCCTTCCCTTGAGGCTCTCAAGGAACCCACTGCCTCTGCCTTCTTACCCTAAGCTGAACTGTTGAGCTGAATTGCAAAATGGGGGTCTTGTCCTAATTTTCAGAATAATTGAAGCTACTGAGCAGAATTTTCTCTGTTGAAAAATTATCCCTTTCTATCTGCTGTATGTTGGAATCTGGAAATAGTTGTGCCAGGTTCAGCTCAGGATCAGATCATGAGTTACTGAGGCCGAAAATGATCAATATTTGTGTGTGTGCTCTGCAAAGAGCTTATTGATTTTCCACCATCCAGATGAACTGGAGAACTCCCCCCTTCCTCCATATTACTATAACTTTTGGATTGGGGTTATCCCTGACCTACACCTTCTTCCCTTTTCATTTCCCAGATACTATTGATTTGTCTCCCAATTCTGAATTTAGACTGATTTTAAAACCTGCCAATTTGGGTAGGTTAAGTCGACGTTGTAAGTGGAAGAGAATCAATTACGGTAGAATCTCTCAATTCTAGGAAGGGTGAGAGTGGCTGTTGGAAAGTTTTGAGCATTTCAATAAAGCAAGAGATAGAAACAAAAGATGTCTGTACCCTATTGTCTTGGATATCCTAAAGTGAGCTTTCTAGAGACAGTATGATGTGAGGACACTTTTGTCTTATCTTGAAGTGTTTTGTCTGTGTGTGTTTTAGTGAAAATGCTTTTCCTCTGTAATCTTAGAATTAGAAGTAAAATTTTTCTCTACAGTGTGAGGTGTTTAGAAATAATAAAAAAAAAGCTTTAGGTAATATTTTTTAAGGAGGGGGAAATATTAAAATAGTAATCCAGANCTAACTCCCTTTGTCCAGTGTTTGTGTGAAAGCTCTCTGCTTTGTCTGAGTTACTTTGAATAATGTCCTTTGAGCACGTCTTCGTGCGTGCATGGCTGTGTTTATTCCATTCCTCCTAAGTGGCTTTAAAGTGCCCACCTGTCTGACAGAGCTGTACTTGTCTTTCACAGCCCAGCCCAGGGTCACCTTAGACAGGTACCCATCCTCCTGCAGGCAGTGTTGGCACTCACTGTGCAGAATAGAAAGGTGGATAAGAGCTCAGCCAGGCTGCCTACCTTTGCAGTTGAGCTCTGCCACTTCCTAGCTGTGTGATCCTGGGCAGGTTACATTACTTCTCTGTGTTTCAGTTTCCCCATAGCACCTATCTCCTAAGGTTATTGGGAGGATTAAATGACTTAAGACATCTAAAGCACTTAGAACAGTGCCTGGCTCCTGTCAGAGTGCTACATGTTAGCTATTTCTATCAGTATTTTGCAGTCACATTTCACTTACCGTAGTGTCTTCTGTTAATGGTAGCTAGTTTCTAAAGTTATCATGCAAGGCCAAAAACTCATGGATATGTATATATTTGCCTAGTTACTTAATAGTATTGTACTAGACTTTAGGACAATGAGTTTCACCTAACAGCTACTGAGTAAATACTTAAGAAATTGTAATGAAGATCCAGGGTAACTTTTGTCCTTACATAACTTCAGGATGAGTAAGAAATTTAAAGTCAGCTGATCCGAGAAAGATGATATTCCAGCTGCAAGANCTGATTTTAAAACCTGCCAATTTGGGTAGGTTAAGTCGACGTTGTAAGTGGAAGAGAATCAGTTACGGTAGAATCTCTCAATTCTAGGAAGGGTGAGAGTGGCTGTTGGGAAGTTTTGAGCATTTCAATAAAGCAAGAGATAGAAACAAAAGATGTCTGTACCCTATTGTCTTGGATATCCTAAAGTGAGCTTTCTAGAGACAGTATGATGTGAGGACACTTTTGTCTTATCTTGAAGTGTTTTGTCTGTGTGTGTTTTAGTGAAAATGCTTTTCCTCTGTAATCTTAGAAGTAAAATTTTTCTCTACAGTGTGAGGTGTTTAGAAATAAAAAAAAAAAAAAGCTTTAGGTAATATTTTTTAAGGAGGGGGAAATATTAAAATAGTAATCCAGAAGTTTTAAAATTAATGCTAGTGATAACATGTATGTTTTAATTCACACACACGCTTATTAAGTGAGGTAATTTTCATTAATGTAAAGAAATAAGGTTACTAATCCTTACCAGGTTTTGTCCCAACAAGAAATTTGCTTTTTATGAGTTTAGCAATGTGTTGTTAGTTAATTAATTACTGTTATTAATTTCACATACCTCATGAAGCCTCAGGAACCATGTAATGGAAACAGTAAAAGGCAGAAATTTTCTTTTTCGCAAATAGAAAAGTGGAAGCTTTGTATTTTATGAAAAGACCTGAATTTGGAGCAGGATGTTAATCCAGCATGTTTGGTGAGAAGGTGAGAGAGTGCATTGGGGTCAGGTTTCAGCACTTACTGTGGAGGCAAGACCTCATGGACAGTCCTGGGCATTTCACGATGGTCTGGATGACCCTGAGCAAATTATTTATAGTGAGCATTTCACATGAAATCTTTCCTGTTGAGTCCTCATGTATGGAGTTCTTGGATGAGATGAGATGTTTCCCATTAACCACCTAGCAGGGCTGAGCATTGCAGGACACTCTCAGCAGATGTTTTATCATACAGAATCTGAACTCTAACAGCAGTTTCAAAATGAGCAGTTTCTGTGAGAGGAAAATCCCAGCCAAAATATGAAATTACCTTCCTGATGTTGTGTGGCATACACAGATGATGAAGTTTCTATTTTAAATGAAAGGGAGAAACTTTCATAATGTATTCAGTAGGAGCTTCACTGTTGCAAGAAGGCGGATGAACACCTTTAATAGTATTTCACTACCTGGTGGCAGACTTCTGAGGCTTGCCTTGTGCCCTGCCTACTTGGTAAGTGTTGCAAGAGTGATCTAGTATACTGTTGCAAGACCAGGTTGACAGTAATGTTACTTTAATTATTTTTTAGTTGTTGTTCTTTAAACTCATACAGAGAGGCTTGAGTCTGGGATAGCATTGCACATAGCCTGATAACTGTAATTTTTCACTTGAAACTTCAGGATACCTTTTTAGGCAGACATACAAACATTGCTAGGTGACCTCTGTCCTGTATTCACTGGGACCCTTTTTTTTTTTTAAAAGATGACCGGTAAGGGGATCTTAACCCTTGACTTGGTGTTGTCAGCACCATGCTCACCCAGTGAGCGAACCGGCCATCCCTATATGGGATCCGAACCCGTGGCCTTGGTGTTATCAGCACCGCACTCTACTGAGTGAGCCACAGGCCGGCCCACACTGGGACCCTTTTTCTGGTTCTGTATTAGTATGTCTTGTAAATAAGGCTATTTCCTATTTATTAAATATTTGTATTTAAACACATTATGTTCAGGGTGGAGCATATTCTCATGGAATGTTCCTGGAGTGATATCCTAACTCCCTTTGTCCAGTGTTTGTGTGAAAGCTCTCTGCTTTGTCTGAGTTACTTTGAAT
>NW_007726261.1:324997-326359 GCF_000696425.1 Galeopterus variegatus | reverse complement strand
CAGGATGAGTAAGAAATTTAAAGTCAGCTGATCCGAGAAAGATGATATTCCAGCTGCAAGAGCTTAATTTACTGTAACTCCTATTTAATTGAGTTCCTTTTTATTTAAGGAGAAGAGGCGATGAACAAAGGGGTCCTTATGGTGTCAGGTTTTTCTCTCTGTTGCTGTCTCCAGTTGATTCCCACTGTAATGCTTTACCCCCTACTTTGCTCCCCCAGAAGGTTGGAGGCTGAGTCCCAGCACAGCCAGCTCTGTTTGCATCTAGTCATTTCCTGCCGGCACCCTCCTTTGTCATGCCTGCTTTTTGTGAACAGTTTTACTGGGTTCTAACACTTAGGCCTCTAAACTTTGTCTGAAGTGTTCTCTTTGTTCTTGGCCACTTCATTCATACTTCCATTCAAGTATTTATTGACCTGGACCCAGATATTGTTAATGTAATCAGGACTAAGAAAGACAAGTCACCTGTTGAAGCGAATAATAGGGGTGAGAGTGGGGTGTGGTGGCAGTTTAGGGTGGTAAGGGAAGGCCCCTAAAGGTGTCAAGACTCCAGGCCAAGACTCCAGGAATGAAAAGGAGCCAGCTCTGTATTTTGGGCAGAGGGAACAGCAAGCACGATGGCTTAGAGGCATAGAGTGCTTGACTCATTCTAGGAACCCACAAAAGGCCAGTGTGACAGAAGCTTCGTGGGGGAACATAAAGGAGGGTGGTACATACACAGGGCTTGGGAAGCCACTGAAGGATTATAGGCAGGAGTGCAATAAATGATTTATGTTTTGAAAACAGCCTTCCTTTTACTTCAGTTTGGGAAGTGAACGGGGGAGGGGACAGCAGAGAGTGCAAGAGAGCTAAGAGCAGAGGCCTGGCCAAGAGGCTGGTGAGTCATTCAGTAAGATGGCATGGCTTGGGCTGGGGGAGGGTAGTGGAGGTTGTGAGGAGCGGTTAGACCTGGGATGCTCTGGGCATGTTTTGACAATATCACCCATAGGCTTTGCCACTGGGTTGATTGGATGTGCAGTGTGAGGGAAAGGAAAGTGTGCCACAGGTTTCTGGCTTGACCAACTGGCTAGAAAGTGGTTCATTACTGAAAGGGGAAGATGAAGCAAAGGAGTAGGCTTGGGAAGAGGGCATAGGATTAGGGCCATGTCAAGTTAGAGATGCTGAATAAGGGGGCTGCCTGGTTAGCTCAGTTGGTAAGAGTGCGGTGTTGTAACACCCAGGTCAAGGGTTCAGATCCCCTTAGCAGCCTGCCATCATAAATCAATCAATAAATCAGTAAAAAGTCACAGACCCTAAATTTTATGATAAAGGTGGCCTTATACATATCAATGTGGAATAGACAGAATTTTTAGTAAATTTAATAAA
>NW_007726261.1:318169-324045 GCF_000696425.1 Galeopterus variegatus | reverse complement strand
AAAAATAAAAATAAATAAATAAATAAAACTTCTGCTGCTAAAAAGTCCCATAACCAAATTCAAAAGATTGATATCAAATTGGGAAAAATACTAGTAACGACACAAAGGACTACTTTCCTCAACATATAAAGAACTTCCATAAATAAGAAAAGCTCAACCTGGAAGAAAAATGGGTGAAGACTATGAGCAAGCAATTCATGGAAAAGGCGGTACAAATGACTCTTAAATCTGAAAAGATGCTCGGTCTTACTAACGACAGACTAAAACAAACAAAACAAACCTCACCGTTGTCACACTGCTTCCCATATCCCTGATTGATAGAGATGAACACATTTGATAATTCCTTGGTGATTGGTGAAACAGGAACCTTCGTGCATTGCTGGTGGGTAGTGTCATTTGCAATAGCTGGCAAAATAAACACACATGTACCCTTCCTCCTACAGAAATTCCTTAAAGAGATACTTACACATAGGTGACACGCTCTGTGTACCTGGTGAACTTTCAAGAAACGACCAGAATGTCCTTCACTGGGGGCCTGGTTAAATTGTGGCATAGCCATATCATGGAACACTTTGTATGTCCTGATACGGAATGACCTCCAAGATTAGGTACTATGTGGAAAAAGGCACAGAACATGCTAGTAACCCCAGTTTGTATAAAAAAGAACATATGCACAAAATACTCTTGGCTTTTTATTTTGAAATAATTACAGACTCACAGGAAGTTGCAAAGGTAGTACATAAAGTTCCATGCACCCTTCGCCCTGCTTCCCCCACTGGTGACCTATACTACAGTACACTGTCATAACCAGGAAATTGACATTAGTGTAATACTGTTAACCAGACTACAGACCTTACTCAGTTTTTACTAGCACTCAGTTGTGTGTGTGTAGTTCTATGCAATTTTATCCCATGCATAGATTAATGTAACCACAACCGCAAGCAAGATACAGAATTATTCAACAGGATGTCTTTGTCAGGACACATAAGACACTGGCAACAAGGGTTGGTTGCCCTCAGGGTGGGTAAATGGGTGACAGGGTTGAGAAGGAGACATTCCTTTTCACTGTCATATTAAAATGATGTCTCTGAGACATCCAAGTGGAACTGTCCACTAGGCAGAGGGTCTGTCTATGGCTCCCTGCAGAGCCCTGCCTGGGGACGGACGTGGGGAGGGGTAGGCGAGGGCATCTAACATCTGGGCATTACAGGAGATCCTCTAAGGGAGATCTCGAAGGGGGTCCTGATGGAGCCTTGGGGCTCCCACACTGAGAGGTCAGGTGGAGGTGGAGCCTCAGCCTGCGAGCAGACAGAGTGGCCTGTGAGATGGGGACAAACCTAGAGAGGGCTGTGAGGCGGAAGTTGAAGAGAGAGGGTTTCAAGGAGGGAGTGGACACCTCTCAGGTGCTGCTGAGTTTGACTACGAGAGGTGCCTGTTGGATTGACTTTATAAAATTCTTCCTCACTTTAAAATTGAGGTCAGGTTATAACAGGATCCCAAAATAAGATGGTGTACAAAAAATATCATTTTTTTTCTTTAAAAAAGGGGTGAGGGGCTCTTTCACAGGTAAAACTAATACATGGTGGGGAAAAAAACACAAGAGCGGTTGCCTGTGGTGAGGTTAAGCAAGGATTGGCTGAGAAAGGGGCATGAGGGAACTTTCTGGAGTGACAGGTAATAGTCTATATCTTGATGGGGTCTGAGCTACATAAGTTTGTCAAAACTCACCATAAGATTTGTGCATTTTACCTAAAAAACAAACAAAAAACCTGTAAACAAATATTGATCTCTAAATTACGTATATGCTGAGGTGTTATACCAGAGTACTTCAAAAAGTTCATGGAAAGATTTGTATTATCTTTTAATTCTATTTTTTATTTTTTTATTTTTTATTTTTTGTCTTTTGTCTTTTTCCGTGTCCGGCAACGGATCGCAACCCTCAGTGTTGCCCCCGTACCGGACCGGGGACCGGCAACGGGATCGCAACCCTCGGTGTTGCTCCCGCGCCTCGCTCAGCCAGTGAGCGGGAACCGGTCTGTATGTGGGATCCGNGGGTTCGGATCCCACATAGAGACCGGCCGCTCACTGGCTGAGCAAGGTGCGGGCGCAACACTGAGGGTTGTGATCCGTTGCCGGTCACAAAAATAGACAAAAAGGAAAAATAAAATAAAATAAAATAAAATTGAGGTCAGGTTATAACAGGATCCCAAAATAAGATGGTGTACAAAAAATAAAATTTTCTTTCTTTAAAAAAGGAGTGAGGGGCTATTTCACAGGTAAAACTAATCCTTAGTGGGAAAAAAATCCACAGCAGTGGTTGCCTGTGGTGAGATTAAGCAAGGATTGGCTGAGAAAGGGGCATGAGGGAACTTTCTGGAGTGACAGATAATAGCCTATATCTTGATGGGGTCTGAGTTACATGAGTTTGTCAAAACTCACATTAAGATTTGTGCATTTTACCTAAAAAAACAAAAACCTGTAAACAAATATTGATCTCTAAATTACATGTATGCTGAGGTGTTATACCAGAGTACTTCAAAAAGTTCATGGAAAGATTCGTATTATCTTTTAATTCTATTTTTCCACAAAGTTTTTGAAGTGCCCTTGTAATTGATGTCTCCAACTCACTTTGAAACTTATCAAAATAATAAGGTGGATTGATGGATGGACAGAAGGATGGGCAGATGGATAAATAATACAGGTAGTATATGGCCATATTGTGTTCACTGTAAAAAAATTTTAACTTTACTGTGTGTTTGAAAATTGTCATAGGCCGGCCCGGTGGCGCACTGGATAGTGCGCCGCTTGGGAAGCGCGGCGGCGCTCCCGCCCGAGGGTTCGGATCCCACATACAGACCGGTTCCCGCTCACTGGCTGAGCAAGGCGTGGGAGCAGCGCCGAGGGTTGCGATCCCGTTTCCGGTCCCCGGTCCGGTGCGGGGGCGACGCTGAGGGTTGCGATCCGTTGCTGGACACGGAAAAAGACAAAAAAGACAAAAAAAAAAAAAATAAAAACAATTATACTATAAACTAATCTGAAAAAAATCTATTAATATCAAAAACCTTATATATTTTTACTATTTTACCTATTTATCTTTATAGTAAAACTTTCTAATTTTTACCAATTGACTGTGGGAACAGTACAAGGAACAAAGTGAAAAATTAAATGATCCCACTCAAACAAACAAAAATGCAATATATCATTCTTATTATTACTAAGGAAACAACATGTACTTGGCAAATCAAGTGTAACTGTGGGGATGGGGAAAACAAAGAAATCTGTAACTGGTTGATGATCAATTAGTTGTGAGCACCACTGCACTCGGACTCATCGTCTCCCGGGGAGAATGTAAATAGAAACCTAACATAACAGCTTCATTCCACAGGTACAGGAGCATAACCACATGGGTCCCTGCACACATCACTAAGAAGGAAGATTAATAATGAAATTAAATAGAGCCAACCCAGACCGGGAACATTCATCAAAACACCTTTAGAACTGACAATGTCTTTTAAATAAACCAATCAATCTTTATGTATTATTAACATGTCCCTCGAAAAACTCCGGGGGCCTTGGAATCCTCCCAAGGACATGCTGGTATGGCCTTGAGAAACTCCAGGGCCCTTGGAATCCCCCAAAGCCACACTAAGCCAAAAGTTAGGTCTTTAGTTCTGAAAAGTCTTGTCAAGTAAAGGTGAAACAGACAAGAACTTCCAACAAGGGGCATCGTCCTCAGGTTCCCAGGCTGTCCCTATAACAGGATGGCTCACGGCAGAACAAATTCCCTCACCCATTTCTATTTCTTTAAGAATGTCTTGGCTGGGCTTACTTAGCCTTTTACCTTTTTACATTTTCATCTATATTTTAGTATTGGTGTGTCAAGTTCCACACACACATATACAACATTGAAAGTTTTATTAGGAATGTATTAAATTTTATAGATAAAATGGGTGAGATCTGACATCTTTATGACATTGAGGGGTTAGTTCATGTCCATGGTGTACTTTCTTATTTATTGAGGTCTTTTTTATTTCTTTCAAAAACATTTTATAGTTTTCTGCATTGAGAGCTTGCACCTATTTTGTTAGATTTGTGATGTTAATGCATATGTCCGCTGTAGCGGACACCATGTAGACCACCCAAATCTTCCTTATGGGACTGGAGCACTCACTCCTCAGCTGCTGTTTCAGGTTGACAGCACTCAGTCGAGTCTATAAGGAAGGGGTGCGTGGTTAAGGCCCATGGCACTCTCCTCATTCCTGCAGGGAGACCAGGGTACTTCTAGTGGTGGCTTGGTCATTGCTGGGCTGGATGCAGATGTCAGGGGGTTGTGGCTGAAACCCTATTCCCCCCACTGCCCCAGCTTGGGAGACCAGGGAGCTTCTGGTGGTGGCTCGGTGGTCTTCACTGGGCTGGTTGCAGATGTCAGGGGGCACGGCTCAGGCCCCCAGCCCTACCCACTCAGTCCTGGGAGCCCAGGGGGCTTCTGCTCCTTCTAGGTTTTATCAGTGTTCTTTGGTGATGTGAGACCTTTACCAGTTAATATCAAATTTTGTCTCTGGTCTGTGGATATTTTGTTTTTGTCTTTCAGTTCTCTGCTGGATTATTTGCTGTTCCCTGTCCCCTCTTCCAGGGTGATAGAGATACAAAGGATTACTCAAAGCTCATTTTCTCCAGAGCAATGAGAGGCCCAGAAGGGGTTAATCCCAGGTAAATCCTTCAAGAGAGAAGAATTCCTAGGAAATAACCCCAAACGAGGTTTTCTCTCAGTTTTTATTCTCCCGGCAAGAAAGTTACAGAAAAGGAACACAGGTGATTACAAAAAGAACAATGAGATATTCGTCATGGCAACAGTCATCAGGTTTAGCTGCACCAAGGACGACTGCCCCTATAGCAAGCATTTCTGCTGTGTTACCATTTTTTTATCAACAGCAGAGACTTTAGTCCTGGGAAAGTTTTCTCTTTTTCCAAGCTTAGCATTTCTATGTGCAATACTAAAAAGTTAGGCTATACCTTAAACTAAAGGGCTTTGGCCCTTCTGAAAACTAAGGACTGTGGTCCTACTATGCTATAAGTTAAGCCCTTTGAAATACATTTGCTTTATTAATGTTAGTGTCCTCCACAGTATATAGTTTTGATTTTCTGCATATGCAAACATATCATCTGTGAGTCATGACAATTTCTTTTCTTCCTTTCAGTAATTATATGTTTTACTTCTTCATCTTGCCTTATTGGAAAGTCTAGGACCTCCACTATAATTTGGATAGACTAGTTGATAGTGGGCTTCTCTGTCTCATTTTGAACTCTAGGGAAAGCTTTCAACATATTAGCTATTATGTAAACTTTGACGTATATTTTATTTTAATAACTTTCTATTGGATTAAAGAGACTTCTTTTGTCCCTAGTTGGTAAGAAGTTTTTTCATGAATGGGTGTTAAATATTATGAAATACTTTTCCTGTATTTGTTGAAATGATCACAATATTTTCCTCCTTTATTCTCTCTCTTTTTTTTTTTTTTTTTTGTCCTTTTTGTGACCGGTAAGGGGATCGCGCAACCCTTGGTGTGGTGTCACCCACACTGCGCTCAGCCAGTGAGCTCACTGGCCATCCTTATATTGGACCCGAACCCACGGCGGGAGCGCCGCTGCGCTCCCAAGTGCTGCACTCTCCCGAGTGCGCCACGGAGCCGGCCCCTCCTTTATTCTCTTAATATGGTAAAATACATGGTAGATTTTCAAATGGTAAAACAACCTGTATTCTTGGGGAATAATCCAAAATAGTGGCTTTGCATATTTTTTTAGATATTATACTATTTTTATGGATTTGCTTTGCTAATTTTTTAGTGACTTTATCTATGTCCATGAGTGAGATTGGC
>NW_007726261.1:309610-318159 GCF_000696425.1 Galeopterus variegatus | reverse complement strand
GGTTGCGATCCGTTGCTGGACACGGAAAAAGACAAAAAAGACAAAAAAAAAAAAAAAGAAAATTGTCATAGTAAAATTTTGGGGAAAAAACTTTAAAAAACTACTAAGCATGAAATGCTCTGTCATATTATATTTAAATATTGCCTGAAATTATGTCCCCAAATCTTTAAACCTGAGAAAGAGTGGTGTATTTTGTGCTGTTAAAACCATCTGCATTTTATTTTCTTCTCACTTGCTTGAGTTGTCAGCTCGTTGCCACATACCCTCTGTCTGTAGGAGGTCAAGGCTCAAGGTTTTCTAGCACTTTCTGGAGAACTAGCTCTAAGAATTGGCCGATTGTCATTACCCAGGAGTCCCTTCTTAGCCAACAGATTTACTTTTGAGTGAACTTCAAACTAATTCCCACCTCAGCTGGACAGAGGTTGGGAGAAGAGTATGTCATTCATGGAAGAGTATGGGAATGCTTCTGGCTGCAGGCATCCTTCTCTCCTGTTCCAGCCCTTCTGGCCTGACTGCCTGTGCACCCCCAAATGCTGCTCTGGGTTCCTTTGAGATCTAAAGTTTTTTTTTAATCTCTTTTTAATTAATTGTTATTATTTTTTCCATTCTAAGATGTTGTTGTGGAGTAGTTGCGGGGGAGCCGGAGAGAGGGAAAGGGGAAGGAGGTAAGTGGGGAGGAGGAAGGAGGGAAGGTGGGGCATGGTCGAGGCATGTGGCACCCCTCTCCTTCCATCAGTGGAGTCCAGGGGCTTGCCGCGTTTCGGTGGTCATTGCTGGGATGGATGCCCAATGTTGGGGGGCGTGGCTGAGGCTGGGGGGCTTCCTGTCCTTCCAGGTTTTACAGGTGTTCTTTGGTGGTGTTAGACCTTTACTGGTTAATATCAGAACTTTGTCTCTGGTCTGTGGGTATTTTGTGTTTTCTTTCAGTTCTGTGTTGGATTATTTGCTGTTCCCACCACTTAAACACTGCACTAGAACTAATTTGTTGTCCTTTGCTTATTTCTAAAATGGGGGAACTTCCTGTGGGGACCAGCTCTTGAGCTCTGTGGTTGAACTAAATTGCTGCTTTGCTCCTGATTCCCTGGGGAAGGCTTTTTGTGCAGCTCAGGGTTTAATTGTTGACCTTGTATTCACTTCAGGGTCTTGTGAGGTCCGGTACACCTGGGTCGTGTGGAAACTCTGGTCTGGGCATGAGTCTTTTCAGCAAACTACACATGGTGCAGTTCTGTATTCCTGACTAGTCTCCACTGAGTGGTCCTGTGCTGATTGGGGGGCAGATCAGCTGTCCATTGTATGCCCCAGTGGTGGAAACTCTGGTCTGGGCATGAGTCTTTTCAGCAAACTACACATGGTGCAGTTCTGTATTCCTGACTAATCTCCACTGAGTGGTCCTGTGCTGATTGGGGGGCAGATCAGCTGTCCATTGTATGCCCCAGTGTTCCCACGGTGGGCCCGTTTCCCCCACCCCTGTGCTCCATACCCTTCCCATGGGATGGGCCATGCGCAGTTCCCTTGCGATGACTCACTGGCCTCTGAGCGGCTCTTTCCTCCAGTTGCTGTGGCTCCTCGCTCCTGTGTGTGTCCACGGGAGTCCTGTTAGTGGTCTTGCTGGCCTGGGGGCCACCAAGGCCCTCTTCTCCCCTGTAGTCTCCAAGCAACGTCACAAAAAGCGCACAGCTGAGGTGTTTGTCAGCTCTTGCTCCATGTGCTCACCTGGGCCAGGCTTGAAGTGGTCGGGACTTGAAATGGTCAGACTGGTCCTTTCTCTCGTCGTGGCTTCTCCTGCCTTCATGAGCTCTGTAGGTCTCTCCTCTTCTTCCTCTGAGCTCTAGCGGCCCCAGTTTGGCTGTTGTTGCTTTTTAATAGTTGTAAATTGGTTGGCTGTGGGAGAGAGTGACCCTGGGGACCGTCTATTCTGCTATACTGACCACAAGTCTGAGCTCTGAATTTCTGACTCTAAATAAATTGGCCCTGCTCTAAATAAAACAGAAAAAAAGCCTGGTGGTCCTTTAAGTCATTTTTCTAAGACAGGGCTCAGAGGCTACATCGGCTTTATATTAATACTTTAATTTTTGTCTAGAGGTAATTCATTTACATACTCAAAAAAAAGTTTCAAAGGTATACCGTGAAAAGACATGGTCCCACCCCTGCTCCAGCCCCCAGTTTTCCACTACTGCAAGTTTCCCATGGTTCTTTCTAGAGCCATTTCATGTATGCACAAGCAAATGTAGATACTGTATATACACCTACCCTACTAATTTTTATAAAACAAAACAGAGTCCTATTATGGGCACTTTTATATTAACCCTGTTTTTTTTTTTTTTTTTTGGCCAGCACAATTTATTCAGGCATTTCCTTTTTTATAGACATTGAGTTAATTTTTAATCTTTTTCTCTTACAAATAGCACCTCCTTAAATAACTTAGTAAGTACAAGTATGAAAAAAAACACCTTATATTAAGGGAATGGTCATACGTGGACAAGTAGATAGGAGAGGAGAATGGACTCACACCCCCATCACCCAGCTGGAACAGTTATCCAAATGTCTGGCACTCTTGTCTCATTTCCACCCATCCACCACCACCCTTTTCGCTAAACTATTTTTTTTTTTCATTCTAGGAAATCATCAAGTGATCAGCTAAACTACTTTAAAAGCAAATTTCAGAAATAGTGCCATTTTACTTTAGTCTCATGGATTTTTAAACTTTTTACTTTGGAAAATTTCAAAATACACAGCGGAGAGAATAGTATGAAGATGCCCCTGCACCCACCACCCGCTTGTATAGTCACCAGCATTCTGCCCTCTTATTCCCGCTTCCCCACCCCCCTTTTGTTATCTGCTGGAGTATTTTAAAGTAAATCCCAGACATCATATCCTTTACCATGTAAACACTTCAGTACAGCACCAACTTTAAGCAGAAGATAAAAACATTTAGAATTGACAGTATTTAAGAGATGAAAGATTAGTATCAGTGTTCACCCTTTGGGAGCGTTTCAACCTCCATTCCCCTAATATACTTTGAAAAATGTAGATTTAAAAGTAAAACTGAAAATGGTAAGCAATAGTGAAACTAAAAATATTTCAGCTATGTACTTGAAACCTGGGTGGAATTTTCCTTTCTGTCACCTAGTTCCAAATACATGGTTCATGTGATCAGGTGTCTTCTTAGTTTTAAGTCCCAGTAGTTCTCAACCAGGGTGATTGTGGCACTCAGGGACATTAAACAATATCTGGACACATTTTTAGTTGTCATAGCTGGCGTATTGGGGTGGGGTGAGGCATAGTAGGAGAGGCCACAGACACTGCTAACATCCTACATTGCACAGGACAGCCCCCCACAATGAAGAATTGTCTGGCCCAAAATGTGGAGGCTGAGAAACCCTCATTTAGGACATTGGGAGATGATGTTTTGATATTTATCACAGGATTCTCTGGTTCTTCTTTAACTTGTCGGAAACTATTCGGTGAACATTAATCAGTGGGAGTAGATATCAACAAATTGACCTGGTGTTGATATTTGCAAGTATTACATTGAGGGTAAACCAATTCTATCCAGAGAATTCCAATTGAAGTAACTTTACGAGGGGACTTAAAGAAATTTGTGGAAAAATAGAATGAAAAGTTAATAGGAATCTTTCCATGAAATTTTTGAAGTATCCTTGTATTTAAACCATTATTCTATCTGTTGCATTAACAAGAATTAATTCAGACGTTTGTGTAACAAACTACGTATGAGGTTTAGAGTCTGCTTACAAGGAAGTCAGACTCCCTCAGAGGCAAGCGGATGTGAAAGCTTTTTATTTCTGGAGAGCTTCCAGAAACAAAACAAGGCCGAGACTGTTCTAGTGGCAGCTTACGCGTGTGTATAGACAGGGAAGAAACAGAACCTGTAGCTGCAGGAGGGGAGAAAAGCGAGGAGGAGAGAAATGCCCTTTTCCTGGAGACTGTTCGGGAAAACCGTATGCTTATGGTACACTAGACGACAGAGACCCACGAAGATAACTCACATGGGTCCTTGGTGTTGAAGACCCTAGGGTCAAGTGGGATATGGACATGTCTGCAATTAATTGTGTGACAAGGCCTCGAATTATGGGTGCTTTAACTGGGGTCCAGGAGCATTGGTGTCTTATGCGATTTTGTGCCTTGCTTCTTTCCAGATTGCTCATTTAGAAAGTGGATGTGCGGGATAACATGTCCAGTGCGTCCGAGGAGAGAAGGAAAAGGCAGCAGGACATTAAGGAAGGACTGCGGTTTATACAGTAAGAGCTTCAGAGTCACTCCTTGTATTCTCGTTACAGAGTAATTCTCTTTTTATGCGGCGTACGTTTTGCAGAGATTAAGAACTCTTTAGTTATGTTTAATAGGTCCTGTGAATTTGGGTTAGAAATTACATATTTCTATTCCAGCAATATTTTTACTCATGCCCATTTGAGTATTTTTGTGTTCTGAAGTGGACCTTACTGTTGCTGATTTTTAGGGCTAAAATCTTTTATTATCCCCCTAAATGTTAGACTGAGGAACTTGACTTTGTTCTCGTAAGAACAGTTCTGATGAATGAAAAGTAATTGAAAACGGACATCTGTTGGCACGGAGGGCTTTTGCTATCAGATATTTCTGTTAAGAAGCTCGGTCTCCAACAGGACTTGAAGCACAGTAGTGACGAGCCAGCGTGGTTTGGATATGTCTGGACAGAAGGGCCTTTTTGTTCATTCCTGGGAAGGAGACATTATCTTCTGTACTGTAGTAAATTGGATCAAATAGTATTAGTGATTCTGTACATTTTTAACCTTTTTTTTTTTTTTTTTTTTTTTTTGGCGGCTGGCCATTTCCGGGGTCTGAACCCTTGACTTTGGTGTTATCAGCACCATGCTCTAACCGAGTGAGCCAATGGGCCAGGTCTTATTTTTAACTTTTTTTGTCATTTGAAGAAGTAGGCCCTCTTTTATCAGCACCGCACTCTCCCAAGTGAGCCACCGGGCCGGCCCTAAGTAGGCCCTCTTTTAAAAGAAGTGGATTTGAGGCCGGCCAGGTGGCGCACTGGATAAGTGCGCCGCTTGGGAAGCGCGGCGGTGCTCCCGCCCGAGGGTTCGGATCCCACAACAGACCGGTTCCCGCTCAGTGAGCGAGGCGCGGGAGCGACCCCGAGGGTTGCGATCCCGTTGCCGGTCCCAGGTCCGGTACGGGGGCAACACTGAGGGTTGCGATCCGTTGCCGGACACGGAAAAAGACAAAAAAAAAAAAAAAGAAGTGGATTTGAAAGGAACATGTTATACTTAAGAAAATACTAAAGAGTAGTTTAGATTCTTTTTTCATGACTATAGTCATATGTAAATAATGGTAGTAACAGAGAGGGAAGTCTTAAAATGTGCATTAAACCAGTGGCAAGCTAGTCGAGTCACAGTTTTAAGGTGACTTCTGGCTGAATAAATCCAGATAGGTGCCTGATAATTACTATGAATTTGTTTCTTCTTAGGTCACCGCTGTCATATCCAGGAACACAGGAACAATATGCGGTAATGACTCTGGGAAGGTCTGCTTGAAAATTCTGCAAGCGGTTTGTGAACTGTAATCTATAGCAGAGGTCGTTAAACTACGGTGTTCTGGGCCAAATCTGGCCTGCCTCCCTTTTTTGCAAATTAAGTTATATTGCAACACAGCCATACTCATTTGTTACGTATTATCTGTGGCTGCTTTGGTGACATATGGTAGTTGCCACAGAGACCATATGGCCTGCAAAGCTGAAACTATTAACTATCTGGGCATTTACAGAGAAGGTTTGCCAACCCCTTATATATAGGACTTTTTTTTTTTGCACATGCTTGGACAGTTGTCTTGTATTTTCTTTCTTCTATTAGTGTAGTTTTGAATTAACTTATCTTTTGAGCCCATTGAAAATTACTTTTAGCCCGATTCTCACTAAATAGAAAATAAGTGGGACAGAATTTATTGAGGAGTGTGCGAAGTATCTTCTGTTTTCATTTAGAAGAGATGTTCTGGGAGCAGTAAAGGGGGATGGATAACAAGAGGGAAGAGCTGGTGGATAAACCTGCGAGTTAGAAACAGGGAGGAAATCTAGGCTGTTGGGTCGTGGACTTCAGACTCTGGTTTTTACACACTGACTGTGGATTCACCCGTGGCTTTTTGTCTCTGAGGGTTTTGATGCTTCTAAACGCCACCTGTTCTCTGCCTCTTCCTCTCTATTTCTTTCAGTCTTTTTTTTTCCTCTTTTTTGATGCATAGGAAGAAAGGATCAGTCTCTCTTTTCTTCCCTCTCTCCTTCCCTATTTCCAAACAGATGTAGAACCACAAAATTTTAGAGCTAGAAAGCACCTGAAACAATCCTTTCATTTTACACATGTACAACTGGGGTCCAGAGCAGTTAAGTGGCGTGACACAAGTCACATCAGTTGTTAATGGCTGATGTGTCGAGTTTTCTTTAATAATTTAGTCAGCTTCAACATGAATTCATAAAATAAGACAAAAAAGAGTTGAACATTTATCCAATCTTGTGATGGAAAAGGATTTTTAAAATGTTAAAGCACTGATTGAAATCATGAAGGAAGAAACAAGAATAAAAAAATTTTTTTTAATGTAAAAGAAAATAGAATCAAAGAAAAAAAGGAAAATTCTTTAAAAAAAGAAGAATTTCTTTTTTCATTCTCTCATGTCTGGCCAGCACAGGGATTTGAACCCTTGGCCTTGATGTTATCCGCACCACACTCTACAGAGTAAGCTAACTGACCAGCCCCAGAATTTCTTTTTTTAAAATAAGAAAAAAAAAAAAACACTTTTATACATACCTACAAAATGTGTATGCTTACTTGATAAGTGAAAGGTTTGGCATCTCCTCACCCCACATTAGTAAATGACCGAAGCAAAGAGTTTAAAAAAGAAGAAATACAAATGGTCCATAAAAATGTGGAAAAGTTCAACTTCACCATTAAAGACAGGGAAATAAAAAGGATACCGGTTTTACACCTAGAAGTTGCTAGAGATCTTACACACACACAAGCACATACGCACACACTACCCAGGGGATGAGGGTGCTGTGAAGCCAACCATTAGAAGTATTACTGCCTTTTTGGAAAGCAAATTGGAAATACTAGTCAAAACCCTTAACTGTTTGTTCTCTTTGACCCAGGGCTTCCACATGGTTATTTATCCTAGGCATGGAATTGGAGATATGGAAAAATATTTGTGAGGTGCTTTTGCTGTATTTTTCTTAATAATAGGAAATTGAATTTTCTCTTGAAAAAGCAAGCAAAATAAAATCTCTAGCTGAGGTAGCACTGACTTAGGCTGGGTTTCACAACTTCTTAAAGCGATGCTGCATTCTGTCAAATTGTTTCCTCTGAAGTCTTAGGTATAAAAATTAAAATTTACTTATCTTGTTCTATAAAGGGCTTTAAGTAGTAACTTTCTATTTTTAGGTTTAGGTATAAAAATTAAATTAAAATTTACTTATCTTGTTCTATAAAGGGCTTTAAGTAGTAACTTTCTATTTTTAGGTATATCTGCATGCACTTGTGAGAAATCTTTTTAATGAAGGAAATGATGTTTATCATGAACAAGATTGGAAGAGTTCGATAAGCCAGTACACGGAAGCTTTAAATATCGCTGATTATGCAAAGTCTGAAGAAATTTTAATTCCTAAAGAAATCATTGAAAAACTATATATAAATCGTATTGCCTGCTATTCTAATATGGTGAGTTGTGATAAAAAACAATGTTTCAAGAGAGAAATTTTTTTTCGGTGACATAGTAGATTAATAAAAAGTCAGTTTCCTAATTTCAGTTTTAAAGAAAGGCATGTTAACTGCTTCTAAGGTGACCTGAGGCTTTTAAAAATCACCTTTGGACAAATGTTTAGGGATTTTTTTTTTTTTTTGTCTTTTTTTTTTTTTACTGACCAGTAACGGGATCGCAACCCTCAGTGTTGCGCCCGCACTGCGCTCAGCCAGTGAGCAGGAACCGGTCTCCACATGGGATCCGAACCCTCGGCGGGAGCACCACCGCGCTCTCAAGCGGCGCACTCTCCAGTGCGCCACCGGGCTGGCCCAGGAATTTTAAATATAATTTTTTCACTGACCTCTCTTAGTTACTGGTCTTTAAGGATTCCCATTTGAGTATGGCTTTTGGGGGTATGTTCACTTATAAAAAAAGAGTCAGCCTAGGAAGATATAGGTGTTTACAGATCAGTGCATTTATCAGGTATTCCTCTTGATAGTTCACTTCTTAATTAAGAGTCAGTCCTCTTAGGCTTTCTTTTAGCACAAAACAGTAACTAGCCTTTGGAGGAATTAACACAAACTTTTCATGTTTCTAAGCTTAAAAAGCAGTATTTTTATGTGCTTATAATGTTCACTATGGACACTCGGTAAAATTTAACCATGATTTTAAGGACAGTATCCATGTCGTTGCCTAGTTCTTTGTTGATAAGCATTTATTGATGATTCGTTTTTGATAATGTATTCATCAGTTGGCTGTTTGGGAGTTACATTTCAATTTGACTTTTTTTTTTTTTTTTTTTTTTTTTTTTTTTTTTCCGT
>NW_007726261.1:284164-308805 GCF_000696425.1 Galeopterus variegatus | reverse complement strand
CCCTCCCCCCAATCCCTAGCAACCTTAGGTTTGTTTTCTTCTTCTGAAAGTTCAATGTATTGTTGTGGTCTTTTCTTTCTCTCTTTCCTTCATTCTTTCCTTCTTCCTTCCTTCCCTCCTAGAAGCCAGTTATGATGAGAACATGCGGTATTTCTGTTTCTTTGTCTGGCTTATTTCACTTATAATTTTCTCCAGACTCATCTGTAGGGAAAGTGAAGGAAAATGGTCAGGTGTTCAGAATCTTGCCAAGCATTTGATGTAAATATGCATGTGTTTTTATCAGGTGTTCCTTGGTTATTGTCTAATGTAAGTGCACATGTGTGCCCAGGTGTCTTGGGTTATAGACTTAAGTATAAAGGATGAATGGCTCTGATCCACAGTGCCCCCTGCCCCCAGGATGCCTCGGGGGCGGGGGTACAGGGAGGCTGCTGCTGCCGAAGGCTGTTGCTGCTGAAGGCTGTTGCTGCAAGCTGTTGCTGCCAGTGCCCCGGGATGCCCAAAGAGGCCACTGCTGCTGCTGCTTCAAGCTACTGCTACTACTGCTGCTGCCAGCTGCTGCTTCAAGCTACTGCTGAGGACTGAGCTCATGTCATCTGCCAATGGCTCCTGGGATCTTTTCCCAATTACCTAGCATGGACCTGCATGTGAGGGCTCTAGTGACCCAGCCTGGCATATGAGGGGTCTGGTGACCCAGTCTGGCATGTGAGGGGTCTGTTGATCCAGTCTGTACAATGGGTTTGGAGGGTTGGGGCCCTAGCCCTGACAATACAAATGGAAACTTAGGATAACTAAAATAATGAAATGTTTTGGCTTTAGTTATGAATCGTTTTAGTCATACAATTAGCTTAGGTATTACCCCAACCAGGCAATTTGCATAGTCTGTAGCAATACAATTGGCAATGGCTGTAACCCAACAATTGATGTAGTTGTGAAGCTTTACATCATCCATGTTGCTGCTAAATGGCAAAATATCATTCTTTTTTATGGCTGAGTAGTATTCCATTGTGCATTTAACCACCACTTCCATGGAGAGGCCTCTTGTTGTCTAGATGGGTTCCTCAGCTAAACACTGGGGAGAAAACTCCTCTTGGGCATGTGGGGGTTCTACCAGCTTGTCTTGCTCTGGTTTTCCAGGTTCCAAGCTTCCTTTCCTTCTTAGCAACAGACCGAGGTTGAGGCTGCGTGGAGTTGTCTAGGTGCAACAGAGGGTGGAGACTAAGACAGTTCACATTCAGGATTCCCTTTTTAGTACATTGGGTGATTCCTAATAAAATTTAGAAGTCTTGGAAGGAGTCGCTTACAATTCTAGAATTTTTGTGAATTGTCCTCCGTAATCACTCAGGATCTATCGTTTAGGGTTTTGAAAGACTTATTTGCAAAATGCACTACTTTCACCTGAAATTGATCCAGATAATTTCTGCTCTGTTGGATCATCAGTAAAACTCAGCTGAAGATAATGGTGAGTAGAGAGAAGAGAGAAACATTTATTTACTGCCAATGGGAAATTTTACATCAATAATTCTGCAACAGCCTCTAGAATCTTGCCCTAAGCTCCCTAATCACCTCACATTAAAGCCTGGAAGATATGCCCTTATGATTCCCTTTAATCATCCTCTAAAACGATGACATTACAGGAGCAGACCTCTGACCCAAATTCTAAACTTAATAGCGTAGAGACCAATTTTTCCAATGTTTCTGTATTGCTAAGAGGACTGCTGTATTTACTGCAGTAACAAAATATTCCTGGCTTGTGTTTTTTTCTAAATAAGGAGTTGATAAAAGTCTGATTTGACAAACACATTGGTCTTCATCTTTGGTCTCCTGTTTTGATTTCATATGTGTTTTTCAATACAGAACTATTCAATTTGTTCTGAGGATCATTAAAGAATTTCCTGACCTTTAAACCGCCACAAAGATGAGAGGGGAAATCTAGAAATGCAGCCAGTTTGGGTGTAAAGCAACTGTAGCAAAGTCCCCAAATAGAAATAGAAGGGTTGTTTTGGTTTGGTTTGTTTTCTTGTCAGCCAAGGGCTATGATTCCTAACCTAAGTCCTGTTCATTTACTTCATAGGTACTTCCAGGTTCTGTGAATAAAAACACGAGCTGAATGACTTCAAAAAGGCAACAGCAAATGGAAATATTGTCATATAAAAAAACTGTCCTCCAAATAACTGCGTCGAAAGGAACCTCATGTTTTACTAAACAAAATCCGAAATTAAAAGCAAAGCAAAAGTAAAGTGGCATTAAGCATTCTTGTCTCATTTCACGCTATGTTCATAATGAAGTCACAGACAAAGAACGTTAGGTAAGGTAGGAACAAATATGAACGCAACCTAGCAGAAACCAAATCAAAAGTGAGTGACCGGGCGACAGGGGCAGATCCTTCAGCACTGAGTTAACAAGGTTACTTCCCGGGTCAGAGTTTTAAGGAGAAACAGAACCGCCCGGGGCCGGCCCGGTGGCGCACTGCTACAGTGCACCGCTTGGGAGTGCGGTGGCGCTCCCGCCGAGGGTTCGGATCCCACATACAGACCGGTTCCCACTCACTGGCTGAGCAAGGTGCGGGCACGGCACCGAGGGTTGTGATCCCGTTGCCTTTCCCGGTCCGGTACGGGCGCGACACTGAGGGTTGCGATCCGTTGCCGGACACAAAAAAAAGACAAAAAAAAAGGAAAAAAAAAATAGTAGCAGCAGCCACATTAGTAGCATGATAGTGATGTGAGGGAGAAATTCAGAGCCGGTTTCCAGGGCCAGTGAAGTAAGTGATATCAGCGTGGAGTTGACTAGGGAAGAAGTGTATATAAAAGTCCGACAGCCCTGGGTGTGATTCTTACCAACTCTATGATCTTGGGCAGGTTACTTCACCTCTTAGGTCCGTAAGTTTTCTCCTCTGTACAATGGCGGTAACAGTAGGATATAGCTGAGAGAGTTGTAAGGATCAAATAGTATATGATACTTATCATAGTGTAAGGCGTATGGAAGCTCTCAATAAGTCGAAGCTTTGATATGGGTGGGGGAAGTTAGAGTTCTGCTTGTCCTTTTGCAATTGTAAATTCACACCTCCAGAGAGATGATCCCAGTCCTCAGCAGCTTCTACAGCTTCCCTCTCTGGATCACTTTTCCTCCCACTCCATGCCACACATCTCCACAATTCCTCTTTAATAAGGGGAATTCTTATGAGTCTCAAGGTTGTGTCCATGTAGGGAATCATAAGGAAGTTTTGTAGGTGAAACATGAATGTAACATTTGGATTAAAACAATGTTAGACGTCACATCTCCATTCTTTTTAAAAATTGGGCTTGAGGGCTGGTCTGTTAGCTCAGTTGGTTAGAGTGTGGTGTTAAAACACCAAGATCAAGGATTCAAATCCTCTTACAGGCCAGCCACCAAAAAAAAAAAAAAAAGCTTGAAAATAAATAAGCTCTGTAGCTAAAATTCTTCTAATGAATCTTGGTATTGATTCAAACATTGCCACGTAATATGGTACCTAATGTAATAATTTGTTTTTACATGCTGATGTTGAAAGTAGTTCAGCTAAACTTGCGACAGAGTTTTGTGAATTTTATCTTCTAATGAATCTTGGTATTGATTCAAACATTGCCACGTAATATGGTACCTAATGTAATAATTTATTTTTACATGCTGATGTTGAAAGTAGTTCAGCTAAACTTGCGACAGAGTTTTGTGAATTTTAATCAAATCTTTTTTTTCCTCCAGTCATCGGCTTTAGTCAGAGGGCCCCTCCCGACAGCCAGTGTCACTCCTAGCATACCCTTTTCGGCATCTCTGTTAGGAACATTACCCATTGGTGCGAGGTATGCTCCTCCACCTTCCTTCTCAGAATTTTATCCACCTTTGACTTCATCCTTAGAAGATTTTTGTTCTTCTTTAAATTCATTTTCCATGAGTGAATCCAAACGAGGTAAGAATCAAAACTAAATTGTAAGAAATCATTATAGTTAATTTTCTTTAAAAAAAAATGTGTTTGGCAATTATTTAACTGACTCTAGGTAGTAGGTACCTGCATTATTTTCATTGGAGCTAAAAGTGTAAAGCCGAAGCCTGCAATTTTGAATTGACCTTGACTGTACTGTGTTATCACGGAGATCAAGGAGCAAAGGCCTGAGAATAGCAGTGTATGTGGCACTGGTTTTTATATTGGATAGTTTGTTAAGCTGAGTGTTTACTGTTTGGGGGATGAAATGATGTTTAATACTTTCTCTAAGAAAGAAGAATCTTCTCTTAAAGGGTCTTTCAGACAGGTTTTCTAGCCTTTTAAATTCTGATCTAGGCAAACACTAATTTTAAGACTAATTTAAAATCTGTGTTTAGAATGATAACAATTATATCTATTTTAGACTATCTATTGAGCTCAGCAACCGTTGGCTTATGCCTTAATTTTATAGGGGATCACTGAGTTTTGGGGCTGGCTCCTGTTTCTGAAATTGTAGGTTTAATATATACTTTAAACAATAATGAAAAAATTTCATATTTTTCTGAGGCATTGTCACATAGTTAAAGGCCAAAAGTCTAAATAACTGATTTAAAGAATTACGACTGAAGAGATTAATATATATGGGAGACAGAAGGGAAGAGAGGAAATAATGGAGTGGTAGACTAAAGACAGTAATTGAACCTTACTGATTTTTTAATAATATGAGTTCTTGCTTCATGTTTTCAAAAAGAGAGGCTCTTTTCCCATTTAATTGTGAATAATTTTCTTAAGTCTTTTTAACAGTCATACATAGTAGGCTCTGCCTTAGTGTATTTCTCTAAAGATAGCTTTTTATTCAAATTTGTTTGACTGAGGGTTATTTATGCCCTTGGTTTTCAGAGGGAAGGAAAAACTCCTGAGCTCTGAGTGTCAACAATGAGCAAGAAAGCTTCTAGGGACTGGGATGGGAAAATAAAGTGGAAAGCCATAGCCAGTAAGCTATTAAGCTCTGATGTTCTTATTACATGATTAGAATGAAAAGGTCTGTTGAAGTTTTTTTATTATTTTAGATCTGTCCACCTCAACTTCTAGAGAGGGAACAACGCTTAACATCAGTAATTCTTCCCTTTCGCTTGTAAGTGCCACTTCCTCTTTTGTAAATACCTCGCTTCAATTGAAAATAGGTCTTTTACTTAAGTAACTGAGTTATTTGAATGATCATGACCTCTCCCTTAAATTTCGTGTGTGCTGTGGGAAATATGATTATTAGACTCTTCTGGAACATTCAGTAATAAATGCTCTATGTTTAAGACTGGATCTATCAAAGCAAATTAATCACTATCATTAATCTTACACTAGACAGTATAAGAGGCTTTAGCACAGTATAAACAAATCAAGGAAATATAAGATCAAGGCATGTTAATGTGTATACTGTTGAAGCAGAACAATTACCTGTTACTTTTAACAACTCAGATGATTAAAAAAGGGGGGGTGGGCCTAGAGACCAAAAGAGGAAAATGTAGAGACAGTCAGTTTTTAATATAGAAGATCATTAAGGAGGAAGAGTGCAGACTTCAATCTGTGAAGAATATCTTATTCTTCAGATGAGTTCAGTTTCCTTCTTTAGTGACAGTACAATACTTATTGCCTTCTTTTTTCTTTCCTTATTCTTCTTGCAGATAAATGGACCAGGTAGCCTGTTTGCTTCTGACAGTTTCCTGGGAATTTCA
The DNA here is from genome assembly GCF_000696425.1 of Galeopterus variegatus. NCBI lineage: Eukaryota > Metazoa > Chordata > Mammalia > Dermoptera > Cynocephalidae > Galeopterus > Galeopterus variegatus. Next base: position 303,141 of record NW_007726261.1, on the reverse strand, counting down.
AGTCATCTTAGAAATGATTTTGGAAACTTTTTTGGAAGTGCAATTACTAAACCATCTCTATCAGTGACCCCAAGACATCCCCTCGAAGGAACCCATGAATTGAGACAAGCCTGCCAGATCTGTTTTGTAAAATCAGGTCAGGACCAAATGAGTGGGCAGAGAGTATTAAACTAACTGATAATCAGAAAGTTCTTAGGAATTTGTAAATATATGTAAACAATAGCAGGTATTGTGACTCTAGAAAGAATTCAAAATAAGAATTGAAAAGAAGCAGCAGTTATATTGAATTTGGGGCTTTGGGAGGCTAACAGGATAAGTCTCTGGTCTTATTTGTTATAATTTTATAGAATCATGTGGAATAGAATACCTGACTTTTGGAAGCTTTTAAAATTTTTTATGAAATTTCTTATGTTCTAAGTATACCTTTAAGAATTTGATAATTTTCGAGCTGGCCGATTAATTCAGTTGGTTATACTGTGGTGCTCATAACTAAGGTTCGATCCCTGTACCGGCCAGCAAAAAAAAAAAGAATTTGATAATTTTCAAATAGAGCAAGAACTAGAAAAAAGCATAAGACCAACATATGAAACAATGTTTATGAAAATTAAAGTACTTTCTGTTAGTTTGTTTCATATCTTTACCCATATATGAAGTGAAATAAATGCAGTTTATTCTCCTCTGGAGTCAACTTCATTTTCTTTCTTAGTTTTATGTGTTTTTTGGCAGCTAGCCCGTACAGGGATCTGAGCCCTTGACTTTGTTGTTGTCAGCACCACACTCTACTGAGTAAGCTAACCAGCCAGCCCAGTTTTATGTTTAACAGTGTTCTTTACTTTTTATAAGCCATCAGAATTCCTATCCACATTATTTCCCTAATGGTTCAATAAGGGTATGTGTTGGCAGGACTAGTGTTGGATAGAACTTTGTATTGTTTGATAAAAGGCAAAAATCTACTTTAGTAGCTGCATCCCATGTTGGGGTTGTGAAAATGGCATGTTTGTGGGAATTTAGTAGTCAGTGTTTATCTGTTCACATCTGCTTGTAAATGCGCCTGTAAAACAAAATGATACATTTTGTGCATATGAGCAATCCTTTCTACATCTTTTTCAGGCCCTAAGTTAATGGATTTCATTTACCATGCTAATATAGATCATAAATGTAAGAAAGATATTTTAATTGGTAGGATAAAGAATGTTGAAGATAAATCATGGAAAAAAATACGTCCAAGACCAACAAAAACAAATTATGAAGGACCATATTATATATGTAAAGGTATATATTGTAATTAATTGTTGTACATTACATAAGTGATAAACTACAGTATTTGCTATATTTTTCATAATGGCTCCAGTACTGATTATTCCTTAAAATGTTTAGACAGAATTCATAGCAAGTCCCTAGGATTGAGACATTAGTGTTTTTTATATTATTATTATTATTTTTTAGACTATAAGATATTAAAAACAAAATAATAAAAAAGACTATTTTATAGTTGTTTATGGAAATAGGGCTTTGACCAGGTTTTAAAAAGAAAATGGTCTCAAACTTACAGTTCTCTGACTTAGTCTAAATAGAATCAGAACACTGAGCTAAAGCTTTGAAAATGTTACTGTGTTTGAAATGCTTTTGACAGGGAACTTGGTATTTTCACTTCTGTCCATCCACTTCATCTGAAGAAGCTTTGAATGTCCCTAAATGATTTTTTAAACTTAGGTGGAGTATATGAGAGTATCGAGGCTTTTTTCCCTGTCTGCAATAAAAATAATTTAGGCTTGAAGTGTTAATACCGTCCCTGAGTGACAGTAATATGTGTATCATTGTTTGAAGCTGTCCATGAATTGTTATAAAAATCCATATGATGCCCTAAATGTGTTTAATATTTGTTGGCTTCAAAAAAACAGTTGCTTTGTTTTAAATGTCTTTTCATTCCCTGTTTTTGTAGATGTTGCTGCCGAGGAGGAATGTAGATATCCAGGCCACTGCACATTTGCTTATTGCCAAGAAGAGATAGATGTCTGGACTTTGGAACGGAAAGGGGCATTCAGTCGTGAGGCTTTCTTTGGTGGCAGTGGAAAGATCAACCTTACTGTGTTTAAACTACTCCAAGAGCATCTTGGAGAATTTATATTTCTTTGTGAGGTATTTTCCCCAGGACTTATTTTCCACTGTAAAATTGGTGATAGTTTCTTCTTTTATTACCTTTTTTGATTGACACATTTTATGTATTTATGGGTACAGTATGATATTTCCATACATGTGTACAATGTGTAATGATTAAATTGGAATAATTAACATATCGCTCACCTCAAACATTTTATCATTTGTGTTGGGACCATTTAATATTCTCTCTTTTAGTTATCTGAAAATACACAATAAATTATTGTTAACTATATATAGTCACCCTAACTCACCTCAAACATTTTATCATTTGTGTTGGGACCATTTAATATCCTCTCTTTTAGTTATCTGAAAATACACAATAAATTATTGTTAACTATATATAGTCACCCTAAAGTGCTATAGAAAACTAAAACTTATTTCTCCTATCTAGCTGTAAGTTTGGATCTGTTAACCAACCTCTTGCTATCCCCCCATTCTGCTCTCTACTTCTGTGAGATCAACTTTTTTAGCTTCCATGTATCAGTGAGAACATGTGGCATTCATCTTTCTCTGCCTGGCTTATTTCACTTAACATAATGTCCTCGAGGCCCATCCATGTTGCCACTAATGACAGGATTTCACTCTTTTTTTATGGCTGAATAGTATTCCATTCTGTACATATACTACATTTTCTTTATCCAGTCATCTGTTGATGGACACTTAGGTTGATTCCATGTCTTAGCTATTGTGAATAGTGCTGCAGTAAACATGGGGAGTGCAAATATCTCTCTGACATACTGATTTCCTTTCCTTTGGATAAATACCCAGTAGTGGGATTGCTGGATCAGATGGCAGTTCTATTTTTAGTTTTTTGGCATGAGGTGGTCTTATTGTGTGTTTTTGTTCTTTTTTTAAAATTTTTTTTTATTGAATCAAAATTGATTATACATATTTTTGGGGTTCAACATTAAGATATGTTGATCAAATCAATATTACTAACATATATATTGTTACAAATCATAATTATTCTTTATCCCCCTTGTCCAATCTGTCCCCATCTCCCCTCTCCTCCCCCCTCTAATTACCCTAGATTTCTTCTCTCCTTCTGAAAGAATAATGGTTACTCTGTTGGTTTGTTGCCTAGATGTTCTGTCCAATGCTGAGAGGTGTGATCAGGTCCCCCCATATTATCATAGAGCAGATGCCTCTTCTGTCACTCTGAAATGGGCTTTGTGGGGAGAGACATCCTCTTCTTTTCTTTATCTCTGCTTGTGACTCTCCTTGTGTCAATGCACTCCAGTAGTTGGCAGACCATCTGCATGGTGATTGTGGCTTCTAGTCGCTTTTGCGGCAGCCATGGTTATTGTGGTGGCTGTGGTGGGCCACCCACATGGAGGTGACGTTTTTGGCATGCTCCTTGGTACTGGCGGTGTGCCTGGTTGTGGGGTGTGTCTGGTCCCCGGCTCCATACTTGGGTCCCAGGTGGGCCCCAAGGTGCTGACACAGTGTGCCTGGTTGTGGGAGGGGGGGTCCAGTCCCCTTCTCCATGCCTCGGGTCCCTGGTTGGGCCTCGAGGTGCTGGCACAGTGTGCCTGGTTGTGGGAAAGGGATCTGGTCCCCGGCTCCAAGCCTCCGGTTCCCAGGCAGGCCCCAAGGTGCTGGTGGTGTGCCTGGGCCGGAACTAATTTTTTGTCCTTTGCTTCTAATATAGTTCCTGTGGGAACCAGTACTTGAGCTGTGTGGTTGAGCTAAATTGCTGCTTTGCTGCTGTTTCCCTAGGGAAGGCTTTTTGTGCAGCTCAAGGTTTAATGGTTGACCTTATAGGTACTTCTGGCTCTCCAGAGACCTGGTGGATCTGGATTGTGTGGAAACTCTGATCTGGGTCTGAGTTTTTTCATCAAACTACACCCCATGCAATTCTGCATTCCTGACCAGTTTCTGAGTGGTCCTGTACTGATTCGGGGGCAGATTGGCTGCCCTTGCTGTGCCCCAGTGTTCTCCTGGTGGGCTTGTCTCCCTCACCGCCCGTGCTCCAAACACTTCCCATGGGGTGGGCCCTGCACTGGTCCCTTGCTATGACTCAGCGGCCTCTGAATGTCTCCCTTTTTTCAGTTGTTCTGGCTCCTCCCTCCTGTGGGGGTCCGTGGGAACCCTGTTAGTGGTCTTGCTGTCCTGGGGGCTGCCAAGACCCTCTTCTCCCCTGCTGCCTCCAAGCAACTCCATCCAAAGGGCACAGCTGCGGCTTCTGCTGGCTCCTGCTCCATGTGCTCAGCAGTTCCAGCCTTAAGGTGGCTGCGGCCCAAAATGCTCAGGGCAGTTCTTTCTCTCATCATGGTTTCTCCCACCTTCATGAACTCCATAGGTCTCTCCTCTTCCCCTGAGCTCCAGTGGCTCCAGCTTGGCTGATGTTACTTTTCTATAATTGTAAATTGGTTGATTTGTGGGAGAGAGTGATGCTGGGAACGATCTATTCTGCCATCTTGACCGGAACTCTCATTGTGGTTTTTTGATTTGCATTGTCCTGATGAGTAGTGACAACCATTTTTTAAATAACTTGTTGGCTATTTGTATGTCTTCTTTTGAGAGATGTCTATTCAGATCATTTGCCCATTATTTTAATTAGATTACTTGTTTTTTTGCTGTTGAGTTGTTTGAGTTCCTTGTAGATTCTGGATATTAATCCCTTGTTAGATGAATATTTGCAGATATTTTCTTCCATTCTGCAGGGTTTCTTCACTGCTGTTTCCTTTGTGGTGCAGAAGCTTTTCAGTTTGATATAATCCTATTTGTCTGTTTTTGCTTTTGTTGCCTGTGTTTTTGAGATCTTCTTCATAAAATCTTTACCCAGACCAGTGTTCTGAAGCATTTCTCCTGTGTTTTCTCCTAGTAGTTTCATAGTTTTGGTCTTTAAGTCTTTAATCCATTTTGAATTGATTTTTGTACATGATAAGAGATAGGAATCTAGTTTTATTCCTCTGCATATGGATATCTAGTTTTCCCAGCACCATTTATTAAATGACTGTCCTTTTCCCAATTTATGTTCTCAGTGTCTTTGTTGAAAATTAGTTGGCTGTAAATACGTGGATTTATTTCTCGGTTCTCTATTCTGTTCCATTGATCTATGTGTCCTTTTTTTTTTTTTTTTTTTTTTTTAATGCCAGGACCATATTTTGGTCACTATAGCAGGTAGCATGATGCCTCCACCTTTGTTCTTTTTGCTGAGGAGTGCTTTGGCTGTTTGGGGTCTTTTGTAGTTCTGCACGAATTTTATCATTGTTTTTTCTATTTCTATGAAGAATGCCATTGGCATTGGTAGGGATTGCATTGTATCTGTTGATCATGTTGGGAATTATGGTCATTTTAACAATATTAATTCTTCCAATCCATGAACATGGAACGTCTTCCAATTTTTTTGTGTCCTCTTCAATTTTTTTCATCAGTGTTTTATAGTTTTCTTGTAGAGACCTTTCACATCTTTGGTTAAATTTATTCTTAGCTATTTTATTTTTGGGGGTAGCTATTATAAATGGGATTGCTTTCTTGATTTCTTTTTCAGCCAGTTCATTGTTGTGTAGAATCTCTACTGATTTTTGTATGTTGATTTTGTACCCTGCAACTTTACTGAATTTGTTCATCAGTTCTAAGAACTTTCCTATATATTAGTTCATGTCATCTGCAAACAGGGACAGTTTGACTTGCTCCTTTCCAATCTGGATGCCCTTTATTTCTTTCTCTTGCCTAATTGCTCTGGCTAGGACTTTCAATACTATATTGAACAAGAGTGGTGAAAGTGGGTATCCTTTTCTCGTTCCAGTTCTTAGAGGAAAAGCTTTCAGCTTTTCCGTGTTCTGTATGATGTTGGCTGTGGCTTTGTCTTACATGGCCTTTATTGTGTTGAGGTATATTCCTTCTATACCTAATTTCTTGAGAATTTTTATTATGAAGGGGTGTTAAATTTTATCAAATGCTTTATCTCCATTTATTGAGATGTGATTTTTGTCCTTCATTCTGTTGATGTGGGTGATAGTTTCTGATTACAAGTCCAGTAGTATAGAGTTCTTAGTACAGGTACTGACACGCAATAAAGCATTCACTCAGTAAAAGGTAGCCACTAGTATTATCAAAAAGAATAGTATTAAGACTTCATATTGAATATTAATTGGTACAAGTATATAATGTATAAGTTTGTAAAGGTATTGAAACTAAAGCAATATTATTATGTTTTTATAATAATCCTTCTTCTCTCTCTCTGTTCCAGAAATGTTTTGATCATAAGCCTAGAATGATAAGTAAAAGAAATAAAGATAATTCTACTGCTTGCTCTCACCCAGTTACAAAGCATGAGTTTGAAGACAATAAGTATGTTGGTAGTTTCTAACTTTTGTAGTGACAAAATGTATTCTTTTCTTAGATCCAAATAAAACCAGTAATAGTATTTGTGCAGGCCTTTCCTCCTTTCCTTTTGTTGTTGTTTTGAAAAACAATGATTATTTTAAAATGCCTTTTTGTATATTTGGCTGGGAATTTAAAAATTAATTATTAAATTGATTATTAAATATGGAAAGCATTATTGATTTACAGCTTCTCATGACATGGATTTAAGTATTTTATGGCTTAAAATATAATTATCCCCTCTCCCTATTAATCCAATAATTGCATACAATGATTTATTTTTTCTGATAATATTTAAAATGTATTCTCCTTCTAGAACTTGGCATTTATATACATATATATATATTTTTTTCCTTTAATTTGAAAAAGCTGTGGCAGAACGATGTTAAAATGTCACTATGTTTTCATCTTAGGTGCCTTGTCCATATTTTACGAGAGTCAACAGTAAAATACTCCAAAATACGTTCTTTTCATGGTCAATGTCAGCTTGATTTATGTCGACATGAAGTTCGATATGGCTGTTTAAGGGAAGATGAGTGCTTTTATGCTCATAGTCTTGTGGAATTAAAAGTCTGGATAATGCAAAATGAAACAGGTAGGCCTGTGGGTGACTGAGAAATATGTCTCTTCAGAAGCAGTCAGTGTTTGGTGGAACAGGAATTTGGAGACCTACTCTTCTCCAGCAACCTGATGTGGCAACACTGTTGATTTTGTCCTGAGCTTTAAGCTGTGTAGTCACTTGATTTTTGGAATTGCCTATTTTGAGTGTGGTCTCATGTAATTAATTGTTGATACAAGTTCATACATATAGCATGGATTTGTGGGGAAGAAAGATTCCTTAGACAGCGGAAAGAGCTGTATTTGTAAATGTTCCATTTTAGAAGAGAGTATTATCATATTCATTTATCCTTGGTGATGGATTAGGCCACATGAGAATAATTGGGGAATTGAGGATTCTCTAAATCTGACTGCAACCAGATTGGTAGACTGTTGTTATTATACATAGAATTTAAAAGAAGGCTTGTACATTTCCCAGGTATCTCACATGATGCTATTGCTCAAGAATCTAAACAATATTGGCAAAATTTGGAAGCAAATGCACCTGGAGCTCAGGTATTTTTCTCTTGTGTGTTTTCTGCATTTGTATTCTTTCTGGAATTGCCTAATGGATGTTGGTTGTTAGCAGAGGCAATTTAAACTTTCAGTCCAGTTACTTTCTTCATGTTCATTTAGTTGAGAAATTCTTACGTGAAAAAACAATTAGCATTTTAGTTGATCATCATAAACTAAAAAGTAGGCATTCTACTTTCAGTCCAGTTACTTTCTTCATGTTCATTTAGTTGAGAAGTTCTTACGTGAAAAAACAATTAGCATTTTAGTTGATCATCATAAACTAAAAAGTAGGCATTCCACAATAGCTGCCAAGAGTACAGGATACTGTTTTCTTATTTAGCTTAACTGGCAAAACAATTGGGCTCTTGGGCATTGGGGAATCTTGGAGTGAGGGAGATGGATTATGTTTATAGTTTTGCTTCCTATCTGGCATAACTTGTTTATTTACTGCTTCTCCCCACCCCCAAAACACCAAACAATTTCAGTCATCAATTCCAAAGCTGACTTTTATAAACTGAGATTTGATATATTGACAAAATAAAATAAAATTTAAAAAATTAAAAATTAAAAAAATAAACTGAGATTTGACATCTGTAATCTGCTTTTGTCATATTCTCTTGCATTGGGAGAGAACTGGAAATTTAGTTATCAGAGCATATTTATAATGGTCAAATCATGGATCTAGACAAAAACAGGAAATTGTACACCATTGTGAAAAAAATATATATATAGCGATTTAGCATTTTATTCTCAGAAAACTGGTTTTCTGTTAAAATTAAAACTAATCTTTTAATTGTTTAAGGTACTTGGCAATCAAATAATGCCTGGATCCCTTAATATGAAGATAAAATTTGTGTGTGCTCAGTGTCTGAGAAATGGTCAAGTCATTGAACCAGATAAAAACAGAAAATATTGTAGTGCAAAAGCAAGGCATTCGTAAGTATTGTGTGCGCAGAAATAATGCATTTTTTGTAATGTTTCATAGGTATGACATCATACGTATGAGAAAAAAGATTTAAGGCTTTGAAGAGAGCAGAGGAAGGTAGACAATTTAGAAGTAATTATAAAACAAAAGGGAAGAGATTTTTAGGATTTAGTAGCTAAAACTTCAAAACTAATGTTTTTCCTGTATTTTATCAATTCTTTGTTCAGGATTTATAGGGAATGTTTGTAAATATGAACAGGAAGTGAAATTATAGAATCATAAGGCATTTCTTTAGGAGGTTTGAGAAAAAAAGTCTCTGGTCCTTCAGGTACAAACTTTGTACCTCTCCTTTGTATTTTGCCTTTTGCCAGTGTGTCTTTGTTTTTTCTGAACTCCATTTTTCTTAGGTGGACCAAAGATCGTCGTGCGATGAGAGTGATGTCTAATGAACGTAAGAAGTGGATGAACATCCGTCCTCTCCCCACAAAGAAACAAATGCCTTTACAGTTTGATGTACATACGTAATTTTTAAGCCACTTTTTTTAAATTAGGTGTTTCAAATCATTAGAAATTAGTAATTCAGATTGAAACTCAAGCTTTTAAAAAATGCTCATTAGTAATAATGAAATTTAAATGGTTCCTCTGTTTTCCTTTCCCTTTAGAATGTGTGTGGTTCTATAACAGTTTTCATGTTGACTGGAATTTTATGAGTTAGGTGGAAAAAGTAAATAGATAATGGGATCGAGAAAAAGTTATAGTCATAATTTAACTTATTTTTAGATGAATTTTAGGAGAAAATGAGAATTTCATTTAGTTTTGATTCCTCAGGTTCTATATCAAACTCAAGGCCTTCTGTATTATTATGAATATTGTTGATGAGTTTGCTTTTATCATTTCTTTCACTGAAGGAAGTGATACTAGCTAAAAAATACCCAACTTTGTAAGATTTTCTAAAATAAACCCAAAGGAAAATGTTCAATGTTAGAGAAATGTGCTCCTCAAGAACTCTTAGAATGAAGATATCAGACCAACTTAAAGTTAGGATGTATCTCACTCATGCGGTGGCCTGTTTCATCTTGGTACATTGCAGTGCCTTATGTGATCTTGGGGGTGATATCCAAGCAAACCATTTGAGTTGTATCTGGACTTTCCTCTTCACAAGAGGGTCTGGAGAGAGTCTGGAGGTAGTTCACTGTGTGAGTTAATGGACAGGGACACTTGGAGCATCAACAAGTCATAAACTCTCTGCCCCAGTGGAGGAAATATGGAGAGAACCTTTTTTCTCTTTTGCCCAGAGAAGCAGGGCATATGCTTGTAGAGTCTCCTTGTAAATAAGGCCTCCCTCTCTGAACTGCCAGAGAGAGTTAAGGAAGAGCTAGAAGGATTTTTCGTGACCTAGAGTACCTTGTAGTTTTTTAAAACTTATACAAGTAAGAAGGTTTACAAGCTGGTAGTGTCTTTGTGTTTTATCCAAAGTGGTTTTAGACTCAGATTTAATCAATGGGTTATGTAGGAAGGGGAAAGAGGTTTTTGGGAACCGTATCCTCTTGTGCTTTTCAAGATAATGGAGATGTGTATCAAGAGCTTTGTTAGAACGAGGACAACTGAGAAAAATTCTACTTCATGAGGCAGCTGCCTAGGACTACTGATTATTCTCTTTTCTTTTGTCTTTTTTTTTTGACGGTAAGGCGATTGCAACCCTTGGCTTGGTGTCGCCTGCACCACGCTCAGCCAGTGAGCGCACCGGCCATCCCTATATAGGATCCAAACCTGCGGCGGCAGCGCCGCTGTGCTCCCAGCAGCGCACTCTCCCGAGTGCGCCACAGGGTTGGCCCCTACTGATTATTCTTTAATCTTGAACGTGGTATACTGCTATGCAATGTTACAGTAGCTTATTTCCTTTTCTTTTCCTATCATATTAGGTATTGCTAAGGGACCCTTTTTCTAAAAGAAAAAATAATTGTGTGTCTGTGTGTGTAGGCAGTTTGGTGAGTTGCAGAGAACGGGTTTCAAAGTCTGCCAGAGGGCCCTGGTCAAGTTATTCAGCCTCAGTTTGCTCATCTGGAAATGATCCATAAATAATTACATCATAGGGAAAATGACACATGATGGTGTTCTGCAAAAACCCAGCACAGTGTCTGGCCTTCTCCTTTCCTTCTCTTCTCCCTGCTTCTTGTCATTGAGCTTTGAAAGACTATGGTAAATGTTTCCCTAGTGATGTGACTAAGTACTTAGTGGGGTGTGCCTGGGAAAGGAATATGATAAAGTCAGTCACAAGACTGTTTTATTGACTACTGACTTTATGCAGAAGATTTAAGGGTGGGGTCGCTGGCATAGGTCCAAGGGAGGAAATGTGCAGTGGTAAGGGTGGCCTGCTTTTAGAGTTTTAGCAGAAACAAATGCTAAGCAGCTAGTGTTACAAAAGCTAGGTAATATATAGGGCCAGCTCTTGTTGTAACACAAACTAAGATAAGCTAAAAATTACTTGTACTAAGATTTATGGTGTACAAAGACAAGGAGATGATGATATTTAAGAATGAGCTCTTGGCGTAGAGGTTTTCTTGGTTCTGGATAATCGTGATTCTTAGGGAAGTCTGCATTCTGCTGACTACTGTCACTTTATTTTCCTACCAGCATCACTGTATTGTCTTTGTTAAGTAAAAATGCAAGTAATCAGGAGAGGTATTGTTTGAGAGCTGTGTGACTATATGTCCTGGTTAGTGTAATGACTATGCCAGGATTGGCTATAATAAGTTAAATTTCTGAATTTGTTCTAGCACTGTTTAGTAACTATTGGAGTAGACTGCGGTTTCTTTACTGCTTCCCAAGTGCTGACTTGAAGTCATCCAGAGTGTTATGCAGGGAAGAATAGGAGCTGTCAGACTGAGAGGGCCAAAGGTTTTCATGTGGAGATTAAATGTTCTAAATAAGTGATTTTGCAGATATTTTCTTTAAGAAAATGCTCCATACTCCAATTCCATACTTTACTTTCTTTTGGAAATTTTCTATCATTATCATATATTTTGGGCTTATGGTCAATTTGAATAGAATCAAATTAATCTTATTTAAAATTTTTATTACTAAGCATTATCATGGATAATAATGCTTATTTTCCTTAAATATAACAATTAGTCTGTTTTACTAAGTGTACTCTATCTTAAATCATGTTCACATTTTTTTTTTTTTTTACACAGCTGTGCAACCATATTGCTTCTGGGAAAAAATGTCAATATGTTGGGAACTGTTCCTTTGCTCATAGTCCTGAGGAACGAGAAGTATGGACTTACATGAAGGAGAATGGAAGTAAGTTGATGTTTTAGCTGTGTCCTTGACATTTGTGAAATCTAGCTCGTCTGACAGTTTCTTTCCTGTCTATAAATATGTCAGTTTCTTGTAAACACAGAAAGCAGCTTGCATTCCAAACAGTTGTACTGTGTTTTATTAGTAGCTCTCCTGGTGACAATGGCTGGAAAATATGACCACAGCCTCAGTGGAGCAGAATCTGACATCTGATCTGTGTTGGGTTAGGTCACATTTGGATACAAATATATGGGTCTTTATCCTTTGATGTAATAGATTTGTTCCTGAAAAATGGTCTGGGGAAGTTCAGTTCTTCTATTACTATGTGAATCAGATCGTCTTATCCTACTGTGAATAGTCACCCCTGAATTAAGCAGGTTAGAATTGGGGATTTCTTCAAGGAGGCCTTACTGATAGAACAGGCCCAGATTTAAAGGCCCTAGGAGAGAATGTTTATGTTGGTCAAATTTCAAGTTTATTGTGAGAGCCTTTGAGAGGCGCCTCAGACAACCTTTCACTTTTGACCATAAATGTCTTACTACAGAGATCATTGCTCTTTCATCTTAAGTAAACTGATAGAAATACATTGACTGCAATCTCTGGATTACAAGAACCAACTGGATTTAAGAGTGTCACCTGCCATGTTCCAACCACGTATAAAGTCAGTGACTTGCATGGAAGGGACTTCCTCTAGGTGTCTTGCTCCGAGTAATAAGGACAGACAGCCGGGACTTACTGAAGATGTCCTTGCACATTAGGGCTCTTGCAATGACTTCTGCTACCACTGGACTTAGTTTATCTCTAATCATATCCTGATGATATATTTTTAGAAACTCTTAAGAAGACAACAAAGCCAAGTTTTGACCAGATTCTCATTATCCAAGTTTTTATTTTTTATTTGTTTATTTATTTTTATTTTTTGTCTTTTTTTTGTGTGTGTGACCGGCCGCACCGCGCTCAGCCAGTGAGCCCAGTGAGCGCACCGGCCACCCCTATATAGGATCCAAACCCGCGGCAGGAGCGCTACTGCACTCCCAGCGCCACACTCTCCCGAGTGTGCCACGGGGTCGGCCCATTTTTTTGTGACCGGCCGCACCGCGCTCAGCCAGTGAGCCCAGTGAGCACACCGGCCACCCCTATATAGGATCCAAACCCGCAGCAGGAGCGCTACTGCACTCCCAGCGCCACACTCTCCCGAGTGTGCCACGGGGTCGGCCCATTATCCAAGTTTTTAGCATAGCGTTTCTCAACTGGGGAAAATTTTGCCACACACCCTCCCTCTCCCAGGAACATTTGGCAATATCTGGAGACTTTTCAGTGTCATGACTTGGGGGAAGGTGCTACTGGCCTCTAGTGAGTAGACTCCAGGGATGCCATTAAATATCCTGTAATGCACCAGACAGCCCCCACAACACAGAATTATCGAGCCGGAATGTGAACAGCACTGAGGTTGAGAAACCCTGGTGTTAGCACTTGGCAGTAATGCAGAATAATACACTTGTTCTTACCATAGGAAGCAACTGGCAGCCACTGCCCAGGACGTGGTCACAGTTGTGTTGTAAATTGCACCTCAGCATATCAGTCCTCTGGGACTGTGGCCTGATTGGTGGACTACCAGCAGGGTCAGAATCTTGGTCCTAGCAGTGGTATGTTTCTCATCTTTCTCAATAAACAGTGAGGAGGATATAAGCCCCAAGGCCCCCAAGCCATGTAAGTAGCTGTGTGTACTTGTGGCACTGACAACGAGGGTGTGGCATAGGGCGACATGTAGTAGTGCCAAGGCTTTTTTGGCAATGCCCTTATGATGATTTTTGAGTTTTAAACACCCCCAAAGTGTCTTGCAAATGCAGGGAGAAGTTCATTCATCTTGAAAACTAATCTTTGTGGTCTAACGGTCCTGAAGTTAATTCTTACGCATGAGGGTTTACTGGCTGCTTGGACTGGACTATTTCTCTGTGTCTAATATAATCATCCTCCTTCAGCCCTCTGGCTTTTCTTTTGAAAACATACACTGATGGATACAAAAAGTGTGCACGCTGTTGCGTGTATTTAAATGGTGTTTAGTTGTTGGTACTCAAAGTAATTCATTTTTCTTAGTACAAGATATGGAGCAGTTTTATGAACTCTGGCTAAAGAGTCAAAAAAATGAAAAAAGTGATGATGTATCCAGTCAGTCAAACAGGGAGAATGGAAAACAAATTCACATGCCGACCGATTATGCTGAAGTTACTGTAAGTACCATGGGTTATTTCACTGCGCTTCTGCTTCTCAGTGTTGATGGAGCCTTGTCTTTCCTGCCTCCTCCAAAACCTGGCTCCCTGCCTGCCTTTCTGTGGTGTCTTCATCTTCTCTCTTCAGTGCTTTCCTACCATCAGCATAAGTCTCCTTGTGCTAAAAAAATTCCTTTCCTTGATCCTTTTTCTGACTTTGGAGCCGGAGAGTTGCAAGTCCAACCCTGGATCCTCTCCTTACCTGCTGGGACTCTGGGCAGATTATTTATATCTCGAGGGGGTTGTCATGGTGGACAAGTGAAGTACAATGAGTCTATGACACTTACCACAGTGGTAGGCCACAGAGGTGCTCAGGACATGTCCTCCAGTCCCCTCATTCCCTCCTCACTGCCTGCAGCCTGGTCCCTCCCCCTCCATGGTTCAGTGGAGACATTAAAATGCCGGTGGTCTGTTACCGTTTTAGTTATCTTTTAAATATTTCAAAAAAGTTAAGAGGACTATATAATGAAAATCTGGAGCCCACCATTTCAAGTTAACTGATGTTAGCAATTTATTTTATTCGCTTTTGTAAAATAAACACATTACAGATAAATTTGGGACCCTATTTGTCCCCTTTCCCCGAGGGACCAGATCCAGTGTGTTTTTTCCAGGCCATGTTTACATATTGTTGACATATTTATTCTTAAACCATCTGTAGTTCTGCCTGGTGTGTTTTTAAAAATTTATGTTGGGCTGGCTGGTTAGCTCAGTTGGTTACAGCACAGTGTTATAACACCAAGGCCAAGGTTTCTGATGCCCATACTGGCCAGCTGCCCCCAAAAATAAATAGATAAAATAAAAATAAGAATTTACAAAAGCATGTGTGTGATGCTGCTTGTTTCTTATGATTTTTGGCTCCTTTCCATATTGATTCAGTTGGATCCAGGTTCTTTGCCCATTGTGGGGCACGTGTGTGGCCTGGTCTCGCCATGTCTCTCTATTTATGAGGTGCCTGTAAATACCCACCTCTGTCAAGGTTCAGTGCTGATTCCCTTGCTGCCTTTACTTAAGTACTCCTCAGTGTTCCCAGAGTGAGGTCACCCCAATTTGCTGGATCATGATATTTACCTGGGGTGTTTAATAAGATAGATTCTTTGGTTAGATCCCAGGCTTAATGAGTCAAAATCTGTTTTTATTCAGTGTAGCTAATTCTTTTTTTGGCAGCTGGCTTGTACAGGGATCTGAACCCTTGACCTTGGTGTTATCAACACGATGCTCTCCCACGTGAACTCACTGGCCAGCCCCTGCTTGCTCCTATTTCTGACTTTGAGTTCTGTGTCTTTGTCTGGCTCCCCCACCAGATGGTACTCCCTGAGAATGAGTCTAGGTCTTAGATCAGGTGGCACTAGTCCTCCTGGTGCCTGAGAGAATGAGAGGACACTCAGACAACTCCACTGATGGGCCCCCTGTCTTTGCACATACTTACTAGGTGGACTTCCACTGCTGGATGTGTGGGAAGAACTGTAACAGTGAGAAGCAGTGGCAGGGCCACATCTCTTCCGAGAAGCACAAAGAGAAGGTTTTCCACACAGAAGATGACCAGTACTGCTGGCAGCACCGCTTTCCAACAGGATATTTTAGTATCTGTGATAGGTACGGAGGTTCTTAAATTTTTCACGTGAAAATTGCTGATCTCACATGACTTTCATGAACATGATATCAGTAGACGGAGTGTATGAGAGAGAAAGTCTCCTGATATTGCTGTGTCCTGACAGACCCTAAGAGGTTTTGGGCTCAGAGTTTATAGTTGCTCATTGAACATTTTCTTCCCTCTTCTGGAGTTACCGTGGTCCCCCCTCATCTGCAGTTTTTCTTTCTGTGGTTTCAGAAAGATATTTTGAGAGAAGGAAAGAGACTACATTCACATGACTTTCACTATAGTATAATTGCTCTATTTTATTGTTATTTATTGTTGTTAATCTCTTAACTGTGTCTAATTTATAAGTTAAACTATCTCATAGGTACGTATGTATAGGAACATACAGTATATATAGGGTTGGGTACTTCTGAGGTTTCAGGCATCCCCTAGGGGTCTTGGAATGTATCCCCCTGAAGATAAGGGGGCCTATTATATATGAAAAGATTTGTCTTCTGATACTGGTTTGAAGTGTCTTAAGATAATTGAATAGAGATACATGTTCATTTAAATTTGTCCAAATGATCTCTGAGTTCACAGCTGTGATTCTCTAGTACTTCACCACATCCTCAAAGTAGATGTTCATTATATTTGAGACAGCCTTTACATTTCATTTCAAGGGTAAATCTAGAACTTAGGTCAAATGCAAATGTTAGCATTTAACAGTAGCACTCCTTTCTTCAAGTTTTCTTAGGACATTTTCTAGTGAAAAACTAGATAATTTTGAATTGCTCTTCATTTTGTTAAATTGTTGTTTATATTTAGCTTCCAAATTTAGATCCATACTTATCTGTACGTAGGTTGCTAAAAAGGGTTTTCTTAGCTCATTTTAACCCAGATAACCACTGAAGGAAGGCATTTTTTACTTAATACCACGTCTGATTTCTTTCCACTGCATCAGAAATGACTAAAGTCTTTTTTCCCCCTTTAATCAGTACTTTTCCCTGAATATATTTAATTAGTTTAAAGTACTCATTTCTCTATCGTGGATGGTATGGCTGTAAAATACCTGTTTTTCTACGCTTAAGATTTCTAACTGAAAGTTGTATGCAAATCATAAAGCTAGTGAAGTACACATTTTTAAGAGTTGTGACATGATTCTTATAAACTACTTGTAGGCACTTACCATGCTGTCTTGTCCTAACAGGTATATGAATGGTACCTGCACAGAAGGAAGCAGCTGTAAATTTGCCCATGGAAATGCTGAACTTCATGAATGGGAAGAAAGAAGAGATGCTCTAAAGATGAAGCTCAACAAAGCACGAAAAGATCACTTAATTGCCCCAAACGATAATGACTTTGGAAAATATAGTTTTTTGTTTAAAGATTTAAACTAATATGCTGGCTTTTATGTACGTTACCTAATCAGAGCACTGACCAGAAAAATTGAAAGTGTTCTAAGGCACGTAGCAGAGGAGCTGCAGATTTTCTGCTTGTATTGGCGTCTATCGTTCCTCCTGAGCAGCAACCCACAGTAGGTAGGAAAATGGGCTGTTTCACAGTTCTGGCCACGCTCTCACAGAACCATTGGCTCCAATGGTGAAGTGACTGCTACCCGGTTGCCATCTGTTGAACAGACTTTTGGATGGATGAAGTGTGTTGGAAAAGAGGATAAGGTTATGTCTAGGATGACTCATTGAGTTGGTTCCTTCAGATAAGAACCATGATGGTAAGAGAATAAACACTGGTACTGGGATCAGAATACATGATGGATGAAATTCTTTACATGTTTTAGTGGAACGAATTTGTTTAATATAATAAAGTTTGCTACTTATCTGTATGTAGGTTGCTAAAAAGGATTTTCTTAACTCAGATTTTAAGCCAAATAACCATTTAACACTAGTATACGTTAAATGGGGTATTTTTCTGTATTTGTATGTTTCACTATAATAAGGGAACTGAGGAAAACGTGCATTGAGAATATTTTGAAAAATATCAATTGACTCAAGTTTTATTTCTTGGTCTTTTGCTATTTAAATGATGATTTTGAAAGATTAAACTCGTACTGTTGGTATTGCGTAGTGTCTGGACCAATATTGCCTGTAATAAAGATTTTATATATAGATGTCTTCCATTTTTTGGTGTGGTCCTTTCCCCACAAAGAATTGTTGACACTGGGTACAAAAATTACAAATTGTTTTTTTTTTTTTAAACATTTTTAGTTAAGCAATGAGTGACAGAATCCAAATTAGAGGGACATGAAAGCAACTTTCACTTACCCTCCTCTCTTCTGCATTTGGGCCGAATGAGAGGCTTCTCTTATTGATTGACAGGGTAACTCTTCTAGGGGCTCTTCTATGTTTATTCAAATGAGTTAGGTTAGCAGGGAGAAAAATGGCCAGCTAATAAGACTTGGGCTGTGGGATTCCACAGAGACACGGGTTTAGCATGACACCTTTGATAGGGCCGTTTTGGTTGTTGACAGAGACCACTGAAGGCATGGTCAGAATGGGCTGGCAGAGACAAGGAAGGGGCTAAGCCCTCCTCTCTTTAACCGTACCCAGCCTTCAGAGACTGGGGCCAGTGAGCTAGGGAGGAGAGCTGTAGCCAGTGGTGGGGGGTGGGAGGAACCAGTTTGCTACTTATCTGTATGTAGGTTGCTAAAAAGGATTTTCTTAACTCAGATTTTAAGCCAAATAACCATTTAACACTAGTATACGTTAAATGGGGTATTTTTCTGTATTTGTATGTTTCACTATAATAAGGGAACTGATGAAAGCGTGCATTGAGAATATTTTGAAAAATAATCAATTGACTCAAATTTTATTTCTTGGTCTTTTGCTGTTTAAATGATGATTTTGAAAGATTAAACTCGTACTGTTGGTATTGCGTAGTGTCTGGACCAATATTGCCTGTAATAAAGATTTTATATATAGATGTCTTCCATTTTTTGGTGTGGTCCTTTCCCCACAAAGAATTGTTGACACTGGGTACAAAAATTACAAATTTTTTTTTTTTAAAAACATTTTTAGTTAAGCAATGAGTGACAGAATCCAAATTAGAGGGACATGAAAGCAACTTTCACTTACCCTCCTCTCTTCTGCATTTGGGCCGAATGAGAGGCTTCTCTTATTGATTGACAGGGTAACTCTTCTAGGGGCTCTTCTATGTTTATTCAAATGAGTTAGGTTAGCAGGGAGAAAAATGGCCAGCTAATAAGACTTGGGCTGTGGGATTCCACAGAGACACGGGTTTAGCATGACACTTCTAAGGCACGTAGCAGAGGAGCTGCAGATTTTCA
>NW_007726261.1:281573-283640 GCF_000696425.1 Galeopterus variegatus | reverse complement strand
CTTCAGAGACTGGGGCCAGTGAGCTAGGGAGGAGAGCTGTAGCCAGTGGTGGGGGGTGGGAGGAACCACCTCAGCAAATCGAGTCCTTGTCAGTGGTGGGGGCAAGGGAACAGCTGACAGACTTTCAGGATGGGATCTGCTGGTCCGTGCTGTACCAAACCTTTTAACCCTCGGGCATGGCTGGCTGGTTAGCTCACTTGGTTAGAGCATGGTGTTGATAACACCAAGGTCAAGGGTTCAGAGCCCCTTACCAACTAGGAAGGCATAGCTGCAAGTAGCCGGATGAGAGGGAAGTAGAGCATTTAGCAGAAGCAGAGGCTGCGGAGTGACCAGGAATCCCCTGTGGCTCCTTGAAGATATTGGGAGGGGTCTCTGGTTTCCCTCCATGTGTGGGGAGGCGGTTGAGCCCAGTTATTGGACAGATGCACTAAGAGTACATCTTACTTGCCAAATAAATAATCTGTTAGGGGTGACGTTTTCTGTAGAATAGAGTGCTAATCTCATTCTGCTGAGTCTCCCCAATCTGGTGGCCTTGGTTACATTTTTCTTCTCTGTATTTTCCCCCAAACTCCTTTTCTCCTCTTTTTCCAGGGAGAATAATAGATATTCAAAAGTTGTTTCTGGTGCTCTGTTTCAGTTTAAAGATCAAAAAGTCAGTTGTTTCAACATGAGATCCTATGATGAGTCGAGATTTTTTTTTCCCTGAATGCCTCCTGCATTTTCTGTGCCTGGCTGTTCACCCACATTCTCTGCAATGCTCCGTGCTATGAACCATCCTTTCAGTAAATTCCATTCTCAGATCAGCCAGTTTTGTGCTCTAGTTTGCAGTTAAGACCACAACCTCAGTCTCAGAATTAGGAAGTAAATGTTAATTATTTATTTTTATTTTTGGCAGCTGGCCATTAAGGAGATCTGAACCCTTGACCTTGGTGTTATAACATCATATTCTAACCAACTGAGCTAACTGGCCAGCCCCAATTATTCTACATTGAGATCAAGCTCTAATGCTACAAGTGAATGAGGTTCATTGCACAGCTTTGGAAGAGAAGAAGGTGGTGTGTGTGGGGGGCGGCGGGGAATGAAAGGAAAACAAAAAGTGTGAAAGAGCAAAACTAATTGCACATTAATAGAGGAAGCAAGTAGTAATTGGTGTGTCTACTTGGACATGCTATCTCCATAGGGTGGGTGTTTGTTTTTAACATTTAAAAAATTATGATTGGGGCCGGCCCGTGGCTCACTCGGGAGAGTGCGGTGCTGATAACACCAAGGCCATGGGTTCGGATCCCATATAGGGATGGCCGGTTCGCTCACTGGGTGAGCGTGGTGCTGACAACACCAAGTCAAGGGTTAAGATCCCCTTACCGGTCATCTTCTTTAAAAAAATAAAATAAAATAAAATAAATAAAAAATAAAAAATTATGATTGAGCTAATTATCCTGATCTGAGCATCACATATTGCACACAGGTATTGATATTCAACGTATTGATATGTACAATCAAATATGCTTCAATAAAACATTTTAAAAATTATGATTGGGATACAATTCATATAACATAAATGCCACCATTTTTGTGTACATTATAGTGGTTTTTAGTATATTTACAATGTTGTGCTATAATTGCAATCAGCTTTAGAATATTTTCTCTACAGGCCAGCCCGGTGGCGCACTGGACAGTGTGCTGCTTGGGAGCGCGGCAGCGCTCCCGCCGAGGGTTCGGATCCCATGTGGAGACTGGTTCCCGCTCACTGGCTGAGCGTGGTGCGGGCTCAACACCGAGGGTTGCGATCCCGTTGCCGGTCCCCGGTACGGGCGCGAAACCGAGGGTTGCGATCCCATTACCGGTCAGTAAAAAAAGACAAAAAGGAAAAAAAAAAAAGGAATATTTTCTCTACCTAAAAAAACCTCTTAGCCAGCACCCCCTGCATGTACTCCACTCTTCCCGCCTCTCCAGCTGTAGGCAGCCACTCGTCTGCTTTCTGTGTCTCTGCATTCTCCTGGACATTTCGCATAAGTGGAATCATACAGTATGTGGCCTTTTTTTTTTTTTTTTTTTTTTTTTTTTTTT
>NW_007726261.1:271825-280676 GCF_000696425.1 Galeopterus variegatus | reverse complement strand
TTTTTTTTCCTTTTTGTCTTTTTTTACTGACCGGTAATGGGATCGCAACCCTCGGTTTCGCGCCCGTACCGGGGACCGGCAACGGGATCGCAACCCTCGGTTTCCCGTACCGGACCGGGGACCGGCAACGGGACCGCAACCCTCGGTGCCGCTCCCGCGCCTCGCTGCTGAGCGGGAGCTGGTCTGCATGTGGGATCCGAACCCTCAGGCGGGAGCGCCGCCGCGCTTCCCAAGCGGCGCACTTATCCAGTGCGCCACTGGGCCGGCCCCAGTATGTGGCCTTTTTGACTGGCTTCTTTCATTGGGCACAGTGTTTTCCAGATTCATCTGTGTTGTAGCTTGTATCCGTACTTCACTACTTTTTATGAACTACTACTCCATTGCAAGGATATTCCCCATTTTGTTTATCTGTTCATTGGTTTAACGTTTAAGTTGTTTCCAATTTTGGGCTATTGTGAACACGACCATTGCTGTTCAAGCTTTTGCATACCCACAGAGTTAGGTTGACTGTAGTGAGCTGCCCCATGTGCCCTAAAGTGGTGTGTGGAGGTTGCAGGTGACTCCATCCTGTTCTTAGGGACTCCTCCCTCTGTGCCCAGTGCTCCCACCCTTTGACTGAGGTGCCCTGGGCAGCTGGGCTATTGCCCGGAGGTGCCCACCCTTCCCTATCACCCTCCCCTTTCCTGGGGCTGCCTACCCTTGAAGAATGTCTGCATAGTCTTGATGTTTGTTTTGACTTAGTCCAGAGACCGTATCAATTGGGAAACTTAAGGAGACCATCCCCTGAGCAGTTAGTGCAGGTCTCAAACATGCTTTAGTTGGCCTGGGGAGATTAGAACACAGGCTTCTTGTGAGTATTTGTTGTAAGGGACAAATGCCAATTTCTTGAAAGCCCATTCTGAAACACACACAGAAGAGCCTGTGCTGCGCCGCTGCCAACGGGCGAGGTCCCAGGCAGGCAGGCAGGAGATCTGGCCAGCCCCCTGCCTAGCCCAAACAGAAGGCAAGACCTTGCACCACTGCCACAAAGCCTTGCACAGCTTTCGCGGAGGTGGTTCACACCATCCACCACCACAGCTACTACTATTGCAAGGATGGTTCACTGCCTTAGTAACATCCACAACCACTGTCCAGTTGGCCCACCACGTATTTGACTTCACCGGCACAAGGAGAGTCACTGGAGGAGCCTGGAAAAAGAGGAAGAAGTCTTTTTCCTCAAAGTGCGCTCCAGAGGAATAGAAGATGCAACTGAAGGGCCAGCCTGTGGCTCACTTGGGAGAGTGCGGTGCTGATAATCCCAAGGCCACGGGTTTGGATCCCTATATAGAGATGGCTGGTTAGCTCACTTGGGAGAGTGTGGCGCTGACAACACCAAGTCAAGGGTTAAGATCCCCTTACCAGTCATCTTTTTTTTTTTAAAAAAAGAAGCAACTGATCTGCCAGATGTCCAGAAATCAACATAGAGATACCAGAAATATGAAGGAATGCAATAACTCTCAAGTACCACACCCTACAGAACAGTAAATCCTTGAAATGACTGAAAAGGAATTCTGAGTAACTCTCTTAAGGAAACTCAAAGAGATAAGAGAGTACTCTGTAAGATGACACAATGAAATGAGAAAAAATATCCAGGATATGAAGGAGGAAATTTACAAAGAGATTAGTACCTTAAAAAAGAACTTAGCAGAACTGGAACTGAAAGACACATTCAATGAAATAAAAAACACAGCTGAGAGCTTAAGCAGCAGATTAGAACAAGGGAGAGAAAGAATTTCTGAACTCAAAGGTGGTCTTTATGAAATAACTTAGGCAGGCAAAAAAAAGGAAAAAAGAATTTAAAAGAATGAATAATGTCTAAGAGAGCTAGCAGACAACCTTAAGTGCATAAACATCTGAATCATGGGTGTTCCTGAAGGGGAGGAGAAAAGTAAAGGCACTAAAAATTTATTCAATGAAATGATAATGGAAAACTTCCCGGGTACAGGGAGAGAAACAGACCTACAGATTCAGGAAGCTCAAAGATCTCCAAACAGATTCAATACAAAAAATCCTCCCTGAGACACATGATAGTCAAACTGGCAAAGCTCAAAGATAAAGAGAGAATCCTAAAAACAGCAAGAGAAAAGCATCAAGTCACTTCATAAGGGACCCTCAATCAGACTAACAGCAGTCTTCTCAACTGAAATTTTACAGGTGAGAAGAAAATGGGATGACATATTCAAAGTACTAAAAGAAAAAACTGCCAGTTAAGAATACTATGCCCAGCAAGGCTATCCTTCAGAAATGAGGGAGAAAAAGTGTATTTCTCAGACAAACAAAAATTGCGGGAGTTCATCACTTACACAACCAGCCCTGCAAGAAATTCTCAAGGGAGTCCTACATCTGAAATCTGAAAAACAATAATCACTACCACAAATACACAAGTAAGGACACACCCATAAGTACTGAAACAGAATTTCTTTTTTTTTGTGTGTGTGTGTCCAGCAACAGATCGCAACCCTCAGTGTCGCACCCGTACCAGACCGGGACCGGCAACAGGATTGCAACCCTCGGTGCTGCGCCCACACCTCGCTCAGCCAGTGAGCGGGAACCGGTCTGTATGTGGGATCCGAACCCTTGGCGGGAGCGCCGCCGCGCTCCCAAGCGGCACACTGTAGCAGTGCGCCACCGGGCCGGCCCTGAAACAGAATTTCTAAATCCCCAGAGACCCTTTGTAAATACTATAGTCAGGTGCCCACCTAACTGACTTGAGCCCTGAAGATAGTATGGAGCCTCCTAATTAGCCCCCCTGCACAGAGCTTCTCTAATCACCCAGTTTCCAGTTGTTACTTGGCTCACCAGACTCAGCACAGAGACAGCCTAACCTTTCCATTTTACAAGCCCCAACAGCCTCTGCTAACTTTTCTATCTGCTAATATCTATAATTAAAAAGCTTCCCCTCCACTACCACCACAAAAAAATTTTTTTGAAGGGTTGTATGTGTGTGTTTAATTTCCCCATGACCTATCATCATTCTACCACAGCTAAGTGTTAAATTTAGGAAATGGTTTGAGCTACCCATGCAGCAATGGAGGAATAAAATACTGGTTAATTAAAATTCATTAAAAAAAAAAAAAAAGAGGCCCAGGGTCTGAGCGCTTGGATGTCATCATTAGAAACACTGCCGTGGGCCGGCCCGGTGGCACACTGGATAGTGCGCCGCTTGGGAAGCGCGGCGGCGCTCCCGCCCCCTGACATCTGAGCTCTGATGCTTAGGAGCGGAGAGAGAGGGAGTGGACTGCCTAATTTCTACCCCTAGTAAGACAAGGTGCCGCCTTGCATGTCAAAGGCTCCACTGGGGCACTGCAGCAGCAGGGACTGACATCCCAGTGCCTGAAGGACTGTCAGGCCAACACAGCAGCAGCCCCCTCTACCCGTTGCCTTCTTCACAGGGACTTTGGAGGCTCCGTCCACAAAGGCTGGCAAGACTCGGGGTCCTCAGACGACACAGTGTGGGTGACATCAGGAGGCTGCCACGTCGGCAGTCCCCCTTGCCCCAACCTCAGTGACTGACAGAGGCTCCCAGAGCCTGAGACCAGGCTTGTGGGGCCAGCCCTGACCGATAAGTCAAGTTTAGGAAAACAGGGATGAGATTTTATCATAGGCATAGACAGTTGCCCATAAAAACACAATGGAAAACCCAAAATTCAATCGATTCTGTCTTACTGAGGGAGTTGCTAGGTTTCAAAGTAAAACCTCTGAAAGGCTTCAGTTTGAGACTAGAATGACAGACTTGTGGTAACTATTTTTGTGGTTATTTGCTTTTGCTTTTTAGAAATCATTGGAGGTTTGGATACCTTCTTGGGGGGTGATAGGGGAATTGATTGGGATGTTGGGCAATTCACAGAGGGCAGTTCCCATCAGGCTGAGCTGCCTCAGTGCAACTTAATTGTTATTTGGGGGTTGGTTGGTTTGTTTTTGTTTTTCAAAATGCAATCTGTAAAATAAACTCCATTATAGTCCTTTTGTTCCAGGAAACATTTTGTAAATTGACCTCACACCGTATATTCTTTATTGTCCTATTCTGATGTATAAAATAGCAAGTCTAATTACACCAAATATCATAAATATAGAATGAAATGAACTATGGCTTTTTCTTTTCTTTCACAGTGGTGAGTGTGGAATGTGATCTCTTTGAAAATTAGTTTTGCAGAGATAAGTTTGTTTCTACAGTGTCTTTGTGATTCCATGAACCCTTCATTAACCCTTTGTATCTCTGAGTGAAGATTTTACTCCAACTTCGTATCTGAAGGTTTGAAGACATTACTTGAAATAAAAATAAAGATTTTAATACAGATAAAACCTCTATGTAGAGGAAAAACTGATTAGTGTTGGGAAAATATAAGGAAAATGGTCAAGGCCCCTTGGATGTTCGGAGACTTGCCAAGCATCTGAGGTGGGTATGCGCCTGAGCACGGGTGTTCCTTGTTATTGTCTAACGTGATTGTGCATGTGCATCCAGGTTTTTTGGGGGGGGATTAAGTAAGGACTTGAGTAAAAGGGACTAATGGTGCAGATGCATGAAGCTTCTAGAGGACGCTCTGGGAAGCCGTATTAGGTCGACTGTTCCTAGCTCTGGTTAAAGCCTGTTATTTCTTCACCCACGGCTCCAAGGAACTTTTCCTGTTACCTAGCTGGTAGACCCGCATGTAAAGAGTTTGTGACCCAGTCTGGACAATAGGCTCGAGGGGTCTGTGAGACATAGCTCTAGCACTACATTTAGTAAACATGAAAAAAAAAAATCTGTATTGCCTGATATAATCTACCAGTCAGCTTAAGTTCCCCAACCCAATGTGAACATTGAGCCAAAGAGCCACCCGAGGTATCTTAAGTGGAAGAAGGACAAGTGTTTTCTTCCTCCTCTGTTTGCTCATCAAGCCCCAGGGCTGCCTGACTTTCCCTGTTGAACACTTGTGACCTGCCAGAGACCCTGGCATACTGTGGGTCTGGGACACCACAGTGCTTGTAGATCCTGGTCTCATGTCTGGTGGGGTCAGTAGTGTTCTCCTCCTTTCCTGATGCAGAGATGGAGGCTGACTGGCCCTGGTGGAGCTGGGCCTGGGCCCAACCAGGTTGCCAGCCAGACTCCCAAGCCAGTGCCCCCCACCCTATAGCCCCTCCAATTGTCTCCATTTGCACCCACATGCTGCTTCACAGAAGAGTGATACCCAGATCTGCTCTGGGAAGGAGGGCAAAGGAGACTTGACCAGGAGCAAACAGGCTAGGCTGGGCTCTCTTCCTTGTCACCCCCACCAGCAGGAGGGATGTGAACACTCAGGTCAAGAGCCACAGGCTGCCTCTCACCTCCCTCAGACCCTCCCACCAATATAGCAGGCTTGAGTGCATCAAAAGGGGGTGTTTATTTAATATATTCAGAATTCCATTTCAAGGGGGCTGGCCAGTTAGCTTACTTGATTAGAGCATGGTGCTGATAACACCAAGGTCAGGGGCTTGATCTCTGTACAGGCCAGCTGCAAAAAAGCCCCACAAAATAACAACAACAACAACAACAACAACAATAACCAAAAACCCCCCAAGAATGCCATTTTTGCAAATTTGGGCTAAGGAAAAATAAATGAAAAAGCTGATTCTGGGTGTGTGTGTGGGGGGGGGAAGATAGGGGGGCAGTGAAGATTTATTTACAAGCATCCTCTTCATAGCAATTGATAAAAACAGGAAAGATCTCCAGTATCCAAAAGCTAGCAATCCATACGCTATGCATGCTCTTACAATTCATGTTTGTAAGAGGATTGTTTAATAGTTCTAATGACATGGGAACAGCTTATGCTTAAGAGGGCTGGCTGGTTAGCTCAATTGGTAAGGGTGTGGTATTGATAACACCAAGGTCAAGGGTTCAGATCCCTGTACTGGCCAGCCACAGAAAAAAATAAAATAAAATAAGGAGTATAAAAGCATACTGCTATATATTTTTAAATTATGCACTTGAAAAAGACAGGAAAAACATCATAAGTTTGACCAGTGTTTGTCTGTGTGTAGTGTCTATGGGAATTTTATTTTCTCTACTTTTACATTTTGTTATCTGTACTTTCAAACTCTTATCATATGATGCTTTCATCACAGAAAAATCAATCTTACTAACAAAAGTAGAAGAGAAGCTATTTCAAGGGTTGATTTACAACATCTGTTAGATCTGAAATATCTATACCACCCACTCAGTAGCTGTACCAGAGGAGGTGGCTTGTGGGGATATGGGGGACCCAGCCCTCCCTAATCTTTACCAGATCTCTTAACGCCTCCTGAGCCTCTACAAATGAACACAATTTCCATTTTTTAAAATTCCCTTGCCATGTAAGTTCTCCTTCACGACAAGTCCTACAACCACCCTTTTGGGCTGCCCCCCAGCCCTTCCCACATACAAACTTTAGAGGAGCCTCAAAACACCAATTGACCCAGCAATTCTAGGACTTGAGGTTACAAAATCTTGTGTGAGGACACAAGTGCACAAAGATTTATGAACATCCGTGGTCTCTGCAACAGCGCATTGCAGTTGATGGGGATGTGGTCATTAAAAATAAAGTACAATCATCCCTCGATATCCCTGGGGGATTGGTGCCAGGACCACTGAGGATGCCAGAATCCATGGATGCTCAAGTCCCTGATATAAAATGGCACAATATTTGCATATAACCTATGCACATCCTCCCATATACTTTAAATTATCTCATAACCCCTAATACTATGTACATACCGTGTGAATAGTTGTTATACTGTATTGTTGAGGGAATAATGATAAGAAAAAAATGTCTGTAACTGTTCAGTACAATGCAACCATCATAGCCCTAACTACATTTTCAATTGTGTGAATAGTTGTTATACTGTATTGTTGAGGGAATAATGATAAGGAAAAAATGTCTGTAACTGTTCAGTACAATGCAACCATCATAGCCCTAACTACATTTTCAATTGGGGGTTGATTGAAGCCATGGATGAGGGACCCACGGACAGGAAGGGCCAAATGTACATTTGAGTCATGGAGCAGTTACCCTCCACCCACAGGCAGTTGGGTCTCCCCAGGGCATTTGGCAATGTCTGGAGACATTTTTAGTCGTCATAATAAGGTAGGGTGCTACTAGCATCTAGTGTAATAGAGGCCAGGAACCCTACAATGCACAGGATGGCCCCCCACAACACAGAACTATTTGGCCCAAAATGTCAATAGTTTCAAGGTTGAAAAGCCCTGCCATAGGTTATTACTAACTTTAAAAGAATGACGTCAACCCATATGTTCCAAGATGCCCAAGACACAATGTTAAGTGAAACAAAATTATAAAATGTATGTATTGTGATCTGAATATAAGTGTGTGTGTGTGTAAATAAACACATACACGAACAAATCTGGAGGAAGAGATGCCAAACTTAAGAGAGGTTAGTTAATTCTGGTGGATGGAGCATAATTTTCTATATTAGAATATTTTTTTAATATTTGAATTTTTTTACAACAAACATATATTAGGTTTGAATCAGAAAAAGCATATAGATGAATAGATGGATGAATGGATGGATGGATGAACAGATGGATTAAAAATCATGTATAAAAATTGGTAATAGAACCAGCCAGTGCAGGAGCAAGACCCCCTGCCCATAAATTTTTCATGGGCTGCTGCACAACAGAGACTCTCAGAGCAGTGTGACATGGTGGAGTGGAGACCCCTGAGGAAGGAGCCACTGCAGCTGCCTGGCTATCACCCAAGGGCAGCATTCAGAGCTGGCTGGAGGCCGGCCGTGCAAGGACAAGAGAGAAGTCAGCCACAGGTCAACTGGACAAGTACCCCAGCAGGTCCTTCTTCCCCTCACACCTTCATCTGTCCACTGGCATGTCCTACAGCTTCCCTGCTATAGTTTGAATGTCCCCCAAAACTCATATTGAGGCTTGATCCCTGCTTGATTAGTGTTAGGAGGGTGGGAAATCTGACTATGGTATTAGAAAGGTGGGGCCTTTGGGAGGTGATTGGATCTTGAGAGCTCTGCCCTCATGAACAGATTAACTAATGGGTTAATGGTTTAATAAGTTATCACAGGAGTGGCACTGGTGACTTCATACTAAAAGCAAGTGAGTACGTTAACAAGCTCAGCCATCTTGCCATGTGATCCCTCTTCACTGTCTTCAAAACTGTAAGACAAATTCCGTTTCTTTATAAATCTCCCAGTTTCAGGTGTCCTGTTAGAAGCAACAGAAAACTGAGAAATACATCCACCTTCCAGACAAATTTGCCCAGAAGCCAGCCCCTTCCACCACCTCCATTGCCACCATCTGCCCAAGACATCTCTCACCAAGACACTGCAACAGCCTCATAATCAGTGACCGGCTTTACCCTTGCTCCATCCAGGAAATGTCCCATGCAGCAGTAACAGTGGTTTGGCTAAAATGCAAATCAGATAATGTCCCTCATCTGCTCAGAACCCTCCCTGGCTCTCCATCTCTCTCAGAGGAAAACCTCCACTGCCCTGTGTAATCTAGCCCCCCTCACTCTGACAGCATTGCCGACTGCTCTCACCCTGGGCAGCTCTGCTCTATCCTCCCCGTCCTCCTTGCACTCCTTAGAACACCAAGGCACTCATTCCTACATCAGGGCCTTTGCACTAGTGTTCTACCACCTCTTCACATGGCTGGGTCCTCTCATTCTCCAGAGATCTGCTTCAATGGCATCTTATCAGTGACACTTTCTCTCACCCCTGGCCATTCTCTATGAAAGAGGACCCCCTCACTATGCACCGTTTTTTATTAAGGCAAAATTTCCATAACATAAAATTTACGGTTTTAAAGTATACAAATCAGTGGCACTTAGTACAT
>NW_007726261.1:269776-270524 GCF_000696425.1 Galeopterus variegatus | reverse complement strand
TATAAAAGCATGTGGCACACAATTTCCCTGTCCCCTTCTTTTAGACTGCATTACCTTGCTACTTTGTCTTGCCCAAAACCTAGCATGGGTTAAGCTGGTTAGCTCAGTTGGTTAGACCATGGTGCTTATAACACCAAGGTCCAGGATTCAATCCCTGTACTGGCCAGCTGCAAACAAACAAGCAAAAAAACCCCAAAACTTAGCATGAAGCCTGGCTCAGAGTAGATTCTCAATAACATTTGTTCAGAGAATATAGAAAAGCCGTGCATCATTTCCAATACTCAAACAAACCCAGCAACTATATTTGATTGTCCCCAATTTACAGATGAGAAAAGTGAGGCCCAAAGGGATTCAGTAACTCATCCAAGGCCACAGAGCTGGGAAGGGGTGGACCAGGACTCCAGCCCAGATCTGCCCAGACACCTGGACCTCCCTTGCCCTTCTCCCCTCCATGAGCAAGAAAGATTCTTTCAAAACCATGGCTTGGCCCCACTGTTCCATGGCCTCAGGAACCTGACAGCATCACATTTTCAAGAATAAAAGCTTAAAAGGAAAATTAGCTTCCAAGCATTCAGTTTGAAATTAAGGCCTGCCAGTAAATATTACTATAGGCTTAAATTTTATTTATTTATTT
Organism: Galeopterus variegatus; assembly: GCF_000696425.1. Classification (NCBI taxonomy): domain Eukaryota; kingdom Metazoa; phylum Chordata; class Mammalia; order Dermoptera; family Cynocephalidae; genus Galeopterus; species Galeopterus variegatus. Next base: position 269,890 of record NW_007726261.1, on the reverse strand, counting down.
ATTTAAATTTTATTTTGTCGACATACAATGTGGTTGATTATAGTGGCCCATTGCCGAAACCTCCCTCCTTCCTCCCTCTCCCCCCTCCCACCCAACAATGTCCTTTCTGTTTGC
>NW_007726261.1:267399-268346 GCF_000696425.1 Galeopterus variegatus | reverse complement strand
TCTAAATAAGAATGTTGGAGGAGATGACCTCTGGAGCACTTTCAGCCCTAGAAATTGATTATGGCTCCATATTAATTCAGCTTTGCTCTTATGCCTACTCCTAATTCACACTAAGGAGATATGCCTGAGAATCCATGCATATCTAAAAACAGTCTTCTGGTAACCCTTATGATAGCCTCCTTTCCTTGAGCAGTCCAAGTCTGCTGAAGCCAGGGTTTTAATTGAGGTAGCAGGGGTTAGAGAGGCTCAGCTCAGGATGAGAGATGGAGGAGAGGGGAAGAGAGAGAAGAACAACACTGAGCCAATCTTTTTATCACATTACAAACCCCATTTCTCATCTTCACAATACCCATCTTCTAGGTAAGGAAACTGAAGCTCAGAGAGGTCAAGTCATTAGCTCAAGATGATGGAACCCTCATCCATCCAGGGCCAAGTGATTTTCAACAAGAGTACCAAGACTTTTCAATGGAGAAAGAATAGTCTCTTCAACAAATGGTGCTGGGAAAGATGGATAACAACATGCAGAAGAATGAAGTTGGAATCCCTACCTCACTCCATATATAAAAATTTACTCAAAATGGATCAATAACCTAAATGTAAGAGTTAAAACTATAAAACTATTAGAAAAAAAACATAGGGGTAAACCTTTATGAACTGGGTCGCAATGGATTCTTAGATAAGACACCAAAAACATGAGCAACAAAAGACAAAATAGATGAATTGGACTTCATCAAAATTTTAAGAACTGGTGCATCAAGAACATTAGCAAGAAAATGAAGGCAAGTGACAGAATAGGAGAAAATATTTGCAAATCATAGATCTGACAAGGGTCCAGTATCCCAAATATACAAAGAACTCTTACAACTCAACAACAAAAAGACAAACGACCCAATAAAAATGGGCAAAGGACTTGAATAGACATTTCTCCAAAGAAGATATAAAAGTGG
>NW_007726261.1:261971-266357 GCF_000696425.1 Galeopterus variegatus | reverse complement strand
ATGCTCAACATCATTAGTCACTAGGGAAAAGCAAGTCAAAACCACAATAAGATACCACTTTACATGCACTAATTAAAAAAAAAACTAGAAAATAACAAGTATTGATGAGGCTCTAGAGTAACTGGAGCCCTCATACATTGCTGGTGAGAATGTCCAATAGTACATCTGCAGTGGAAAACAGTTTGGTGGTTTCTCAAAAAGTGAAACAGAATTACAATATGGCCCATCAATTCCACTCCTAGGTATATACTCCAAAGAACTGAGAACAGGTACTCAAATATTTGTTTAGCTATTCACAATATCTAAAAGGCAAAAACAACCCAAAAGTCCATCACTGGATAACTGGATAAATAAAATGTGGTATATTCACACAATGTAATATTATATGGCCGTAGAAAGGAATGAAGTGCTGATTCATGCTACAACATGGATGGACCTTGAAAACTGAGTGAAAGAAGCCACACAGAAAAGGCCATATATTGATGATTCCATTAATGTGAAATATCTAAACTAGGTAAATCCGTAGAGATAGAAAACACATTGGTGGTTGCCAGATGCTGGTGGTAGGGACAAATGGAGACAGACTGCTCAACGGGCATGGGTTTTTGTTTTGTTTTTTTGGCAGCTGGCCGGTATGAGGCTCCAAACACTGTATTCTAACTAACTGAGCTGACTGGCCAGCCCTCGGTATGGGGTTTTTTTTGTTTGTTTGTTTGTTTTTAAAAAAGATGACCGGTAAGGGGATCTTAACCCTTGACTTGGTGTTATCAGCACCGCACTCTCCCGAGTGAGCCACAGGCCGGGCCCTGTATGGGTTTTTTTTGAGGTGAAGTGATAGTTGGTGATAGTTGGACAACACTGTGACACCGTGAATGCATTAAAAATCACTGAGTTATATACTTTTTTTTTTTCCTTTTTGTCTTTTTTACTGGCCAGTAACAGGATCGCAACCCTCGGTGTCACGCCCGTACCAGGGACTGGCAACGGGATCGCAACCCTCAGTGTTGTGCCTGTGCCGTGCTCAGCCAGTGAGCAGGAACCGGTCACCACATGGGATCCGAACCCTCGGCGGGAGCGCCGCCATGCTCCCAAGCGGCGCACTCTCCAGTGCGCCACCGGGCCGGCCTGTGAGTTATATACTTTAAGATGATAAATTTTATGTTATGTTTATCTTTGACTTAAAAAAAAAAAAGGGGAGAAGGGCCAGCCTGTGGCTCACTCGGGAGAGTGTGGTGCTGATAACACCAAGGCCATGGGTTCGGATACTATACAGGGATGGCTGGTTCGCTCACTCACTGAGCGTGGTGCTGACAACACCAAGCCAAGGGTTAAGATCCTCTTACCGGTCATCTTTTAAAAAAAAAGGAGAAAAAAGCGATGGAATCAATTGTTTGGGGTCATTTCTAGCTCCTCAGATAACTTCAAGTCTCACTGCTCAAACTCAAGCCTTACCTACATTCTGCCTGTACTATTACTTACTTCCTAGGTTTTCAAATGATTTAGCCTTTTAATGTAGTTGAAGGGAAATTGCAAATAGAAAATACCATACATCAGAAGGTAATGAGAAAAATAAATACTTCACTCCTTTTGTTACTGCTTTGTTTTAAAATCAGATAAGATTGCCCTGAGGGACACAACATCTGTAATTGTAGTTTTATTTTTTCTTTAATTTTAGAAGTGATTGGTTATGTAAAATGTATATTGTGATGTTATAAGGATTACATGACAATTTTCCTCATTAAATACAAGTTGCTTGTGGTTAAAAATAAATAGGTACAGGGCCGGCCCGGTGGTGCACTGCTACAGTGCGCCGCTTGGGAGTGTGGCGGCGCTCCCGCTGAGGGTTCAGATCCCACATACAGACCGGTTCCCACTCACTGGCTGAGCGAGGTGCGGGCGCAGCACCGAGGGTTGCGATCCCGTGGCCGGTCCCGGTCCGGTACGGGGGCGACACTGAGGGCTGCGATCCGTTGCCGGACACGAAAAAAGACAAAAAAAAAAATTTTAAAAAAAATAAATAAATAAATAAATAGGTAGATAGGTAATACAAAGAATTTTTTTTTAAGCCAGAATTAAATGTAGTAGGTATAGAAGTGTTCTTAGATAAGACTACAAGCCAGAAGCCTGCTCTTTCTGTTAAAAAGGGACAAGCAAATGTTCAAGAGATGTTAAAACTAAAGTAGCACTGAACTGAGATTTTCTCCTCCGCACAATCAGAAGGCTTAAAAGAGAATTGAAAGAGAAATAACTTTCTTCTTCTGGGGCTCAGAGCTGATTAGAGCTGTGTTTATGCACTCCCCAGATTCTGTGCTTGATTGAATATTGCTGCATCATCCTCAGTCGAGGTTCTGCATGGAGTCATTTCTTGTTTTTTTGGCAGCTGGCCAGTATGGGGACCTGAACCCCTGACTTTAGTGTTATCAACAACGTGCTCTAACCACCTGACCAGCCAGCCCAGGGTCATTTCTTCAATGAAATCTAGGCATGAAGCACTGTGTCATTGTCATTTCACCCTCACAACAGACAGCCTGGATTTCTGTCCCCAGTTTACTGATGAAGAAACTGAGGCTCTGAGAGATCAGGGCCCAAGGTCAAACAACTAGAAATGAACTATCTGAATCATTGGATGGGCAGTTGACCACTAGGCCAATATTTGCAAACTCAGATGTCCACAGGGGCAATGTTAATGAATGAAGCGAGGGAGGTGTCTCACTCCCAGGAATACTCTCCATGTTGACAAATAAATGGGCTCACCACTCCCATTTCTTTTAAAAAACATTCAGCCCTTTGGTCAACCTTCTGTTTTCCTGGGTTTGTTGGAAATATTTCTCTTTCATAACAAAATCAACAGCAAAAGGGAAATGAAATTTGGCAATTGACACTTGGCCTCAATGTCATACAACAGGGAATGGTGGGGACTGGTGCAAGTGGGAGAGATAGGCCCTGCGTATAAGTGGCAGCCAATGGTTGCTATTGAATCTGATGCTGTTAGAGCCTTCAGTTTTTTAAGGAAAAATAGATTTTTATGTAAAACATTTAGATTTTTCAAATACTGGCTTAAACTGTTTTCCCAAACACTATGCAGATAAGGCAAAACATCTGCAGGACAAACATGGCCCAAGGGCTCTCAACTTTCAGTACTATTACCCCCACTTTTTAGAGATGAGGACACAGTATTCTGGGGAGGGGATGGGGATTTCCTGGGGTTCCCATCTGGAAAGTGGCAGGATGGCTCTAGAGCCCCAGCTCATCTCAACTGGCTAGGCCTTATGGAAGAAGAGTCAATAAAATGGACACATAGGGTACAGGCTCAGCCCAAGTTCTAAATCCTTCTGTCCACTAGGATGAGACCCAGCGGAGGCATCTGGCTCTCCTAGCACAGGCTATTTGGGGCCTGAGTCTCACAACCATGGTCCAGGAGGGTCATCCCACCATGCTTGGGTGGAGCAGGCCCCCACTTGTGTTAGACTTCCATAATGGGGCTGGAGGTGAAGAAATGAAGGCATGGGGTCCTCCCACCATCTTCTTTCCTTTCATTTTTTTTTTTGTTCCTAACATTTTATTGTTAAAATTTTCAAATATACAGAAAAATTGAAGGAATTGGTCAGAGAACATCTGTACAAGTATATCCTTTACACAGATTCTACCATCAACATTTTACTTCATCACTCATCCCTCCGTCTGTCTATCCCTCTATCCATCCATCCATCCACATTTGCTTTGTTTTGATGCACTTTAAAGTAAGTTGCAAGGGCCGGCCTGGTGGCGCACTGGAGAGTGCGCCACTTGGGAGCGTGGCGGCACTCCTGCTGAGGGTTCACATCCCATGTGGAGACCGGTTCCCGCTCACTGGCTGGGCGTGGTGCTGGTGCAACACCAAGGGTTGTGAGCCCGTTGCCGGTCCCTGGTACGGGCGCGACACCGAGGGTTGCGATCCCGTTACCGGTCAGTAAAAAAGACAAAAAAGGAAAAAAAAAAAAAGTAAGTTGCAGATATCAGTGCATTTCAATCTTAATCACTCCAGGCTATGCATTACTTTCCTTTTTAACTTTTAATTCACAAGTAATTCACAAACACTGTCTTTGTAAAAAATGGAAACATACAGAGAACATGAAGTTGCCATTGCTCCCCTCAACCTCATCTTGTCCATAGGGATGACCATGGTCATCCTCAATTTGGAGTGTATCCTGGCACATCTTTTTCTGAGCTTTGCATATGATAACATGTAGCCAGGAAAAGTAGTATAGTAGGAAAGTTTTGCAAGTTTCTTTCCTCTTGTTTTTTAAACACCAATGGTGCTGTACTGGAAAGGTCATTTTGCAGTTTTTTTTTTTCACTTATCTTTCGATGTCAGCATATGGTTCTACCTTGTCTTTTCTTCAGGCT
>NW_007726261.1:253401-260971 GCF_000696425.1 Galeopterus variegatus | reverse complement strand
CGGTCCCGGTCCGGTACGGGGGCGACACTGAGGGCTGCGATCCGTTGCCGGACACGAAAAAAGACAAAAAAAAAAATTTTAAAAAAAATAAATAAATAAATAAATAGGTAGATAGGTAATACAAAGAATTTTTTTTTAAGCCAGAATTAAATGTAGTAGGTATAGAAGTGTTCTTAGATAAGACTACAAGCCAGAAGCCTGCTCTTTCTGTTAAAAAGGGACAAGCAAATGTTCAAGAGATGTTAAAACTAAAGTAGCACTGAACTGAGATTTTCTCCTCCGCACAATCAGAAGGCTTAAAAGAGAATTGAAAGAGAAATAACTTTCTTCTTCTGGGGCTCAGAGCTGATTAGAGCTGTGTTTATGCACTCCCCAAATTCTGTGCTTGATTGAATATTGCTGCATCATCCTCAGTCGAGGTTCTGCATGGAGTCATTTCTTGTTTTTTTGGCAGCTGGCCAGTATGGGGACCTGAACCCCTGGCTTTAGTGTTATCAACAACGCGCTCTAACCACCTGACCAGCCAGCCCAGGGTCATTTCTTCAATGAAATCTAGGCATGAAGCACTGTGTCATTGTCATTTCACCCTCACAACAGACAGCCTGGATTTCTGTCCCCAGTTTACTGATGAAGAAACTGAGGCTCTGAGAGATCAGGGCCCAAGGTCAAACAACTAGAAATGAACTATCTGAATCATTGGATGGGCAGTTGACCACTAGGCCAATATTTGCAAACTCAGATGTCCACAGGGGCAATGTTAATGAATGAAGCGAGGGAGGTGTCTCACTCCCAGGAATACTCTCCATGTTGACAAATAAATGGGCTCACCACTCCCATTTCTTTTAAAAAACATTCAGCCCTTTGGTCAACCTTCTGTTTTCCTGGGTTTGTTGGAAATATTTCTCTTTCATAACAAAATCAACAGCAAAAGGGAAATGAAATTTGGCAATTGACACTTGGCCTCAATGTCATACAACAGGGAATGGTGGGGACTGGTGCAAGTGGGAGAGATAGGCCCTGCGTATAAGTGGCAGCCAATGGTTGCTATTGAATCTGATGCTGTTAGAGCCTTCAGTTTTTTAAGGAAAAATAGATTTTTATGTAAAACATTTAGATTTTTCAAATACTGGCTTAAACTGTTTTCCCAAACACTATGCAGATAAGGCAAAACATCTGCAGGACAAACATGGCCCAAGGGCTCTCAACTTTCAGTACTATTACCCCCACTTTTTAGAGATGAGGACACAGTATTCTGGGGAGGGGATGGGGATTTCCTGGGGTTCCCATCTGGAAAGTGGCAGGATGGCTCTAGAGCCCCAGCTCATCTCAACTGGCTAGGCCTTATGGAAGAAGAGTCAATAAAATGGACACATAGGGTACAGGCTCAGCCCAAGTTCTAAATCCTTCTGTCCACTAGGATGAGACCCAGCGGAGGCATCTGGCTCTCCTAGCACAGGCTATTTGGGGCCTGAGTCTCACAACCATGGTCCAGGAGGGTCATCCCACCATGCTTGGGTGGAGCAGGCCCCCACTTGTGTTAGACTTCCATAATGGGGCTGGAGGTGAAGAAATGAAGGCATGGGGTCCTCCCACCATCTTCTTTCCTTTCATTTTTTTTTTTGTTCCTAACATTTTATTGTTAAAATTTTCAAATATACAGAAAAATTGAAGGAATTGGTCAGAGAACATCTGTACAAGTATATCCTTTACACAGATTCTACCATCAACATTTTACTTCATCACTCATCCCTCCGTCTGTCTATCCCTCTATCCATCCATCCATCCACATTTGCTTTGTTTTGATGCACTTTAAAGTAAGTTGCAAGGGCCGGCCTGGTGGCGCACTGGAGAGTGCGCCACTTGGGAGCGTGGCGGCACTCCTGCTGAGGGTTCAGATCCCATGTGGAGACCGGTTCCCGCTCACTGGCTGGGCGTGGTGCTGGTGCAACACCAAGGGTTGTGAGCCCGTTGCCGGTCCCTGGTACGGGCGCAACACCGAGGGTTGTGATCCCGTTACCAGTCAGTAAAAAAGACAAAAAGGAAGATCCCATGTGGAGACCGGTTCCCGCTCACTGGCTGGGCGTGGTGCTGGTGCAACACCAAGGGTTGTGAGCCCGTTGCCGGTCCCTGGTACGGGCGCTACACCGAGGGTTGCGATCCCGTTACCGGTCAGTAAAAAAGACAAAAAAGGAAAAAAAAAAAAAGTAAGTTGCAGATATCAGTGCATTTCAATCTTAATCACTCCAGGCTATGCATTACTTTCCTTTTTAACTTTTAATTCACAAGTAATTCACAAACACTGTCTTTGTAAAAAATGGAAACATACAGAGAACATGAAGTTGCCATTGCTCCCCTCAACCTCATCTTGTCCATAGGGATGACCATGGTCATCCTCAATTTGGAGTGTATCCTGGCACATCTTTTTCTGAGCTTTGCATATGATAACATGTAGCCAGGAAAAGTAGTATAGTAGGAAAGTTTTGCAAGTTTCTTTCCTCTTGTTTTTTAAACACCAATGGTGCTGTACTGGAAAGGTCATTTTGCAGTTTTTTTTTTCACTTATCTTTCGATGTCAGCATATGGTTCTACCTTGTCTTTTCTTCAGGCTGTTTTTTAAACACCAATGGTGCTGTACTGGAAAGGTCATTTTGCAGTTTTTTTTTTTCACTTATCTTTCGATGTCAGCATATGGTTCTACCTTGTCTTTTCTTCAGGCTGCAGGGTCTTCTGCACTGAGAATATATTATGGTTTATTTATCTGGCTCCCTTCTGATGGACACTTAGGTTGTTTACACCTGGTATCATTTCTACCTTTTTCCTTTTTGTCAAGACACCAAAGAAATAGGTTTCTTTGGGCTTTTTTTCAAGCGTTTATTGTCAAAGATCATTTATATTAGATAAACCCAAAGAGTGGTCTATGGAGAATTGAAAGCAGTGTTATCTTATTTCAACAAGGGCACAGAAATCATCTGGCTCTGCCAGGATACCCAGGGGACACTTGGGAAGGTAATACGTGCTGTGATGGGGACTCACTGCACAGGATGCACTTACCGATGCACTGCCAGGAGTAGGGCTTCAACTTGGGCCTGCAGCCAGCCTCCTCGGCACGAGAGTAACAGCAGTCGTGGTGAAAGCAGCTCCTGTGGATGTCAGACAGGCAGACCAGCAGGGGTTAAGGGCAGGGAGCTCTCCTGGCCATCCTCCCTTGCTAGGACTATTGGTGAGTGATGATCCCCAAGGAGCCAGCGTCCTCTGGTCCAAGTTTTGTCCCTGATAATCCCCATCCTGGGAAGAATTCCACTGGCCCCAGCATGCCCTGCTCTGTCTCCATCCCCTGGCCATGCCCGAGCCTGGTCCTCACCTGCCTGCCTCAGTCTCTGAGCCTCTGAGCCCCGAAGGAGCTCCAGCCACATCAGCTTCCTCTCTGTTCTTCGAGTGAGCCAAGCCCTTCTTACCTCCTGACTGCTCATGTTGTAACCTCTCCCTGGGACAACTTCATGCCCACTCTTCATCCTTTAGGTCTCAGCCCAAGTAACAGCCTCCAACCCAGAATGTCATCCAGACCTCCACCTACTCCCCCGGGCTATGACAGTTTCCTTGATATACCCTTTCATAAAACCAAGTTCCTTCTCTTCAGGGAAGGTTTGCAATGAAACCTTCATTATAAACCTTATTCATGTCTAACCAGTGCTCTGTGAGGGCGAGACCATGTCTGTCCTGTTCCCACAGTGTGCCCAGGGCCCAGCCCAGGGCCTGCCACATAACAGGACCTCAGTACCCATTTACTGTTGAACACTTCCCTGACCCCTACGCCCAACAGTCACTCATTCATTCACTCACTCATTCATTCATTCACTGGTATTCTTTCCATCCACCCATCATCAGCACCACTGTCAAGCCCACAGCCAGATCTGGTGTGGAGAGGTTGGTCACCTCCTGCCTAGCCCTCAGGGAGCCCCCAGTCTAGCGAGGCAGGCAAACAAGCCACCAGACACAAACATGGTGAGAAATGCTGGGATGTGGGGTAAGCAGTGGGGACTCTGGGAGCCCAAAGCCATAGGTGTTTGTGGGTGTGTGTTTAGGATGTGCAGTCAAAATACTGTTTTAAAGGCTTGTGAAGGGAGAACACCATGTAACAGAGGCGGTGACTGAAGTGATGTAGGTGCAAGCCAAGGAACACCTTACCAGAAGCTGGAAGAGGCAAGGAAGGACTTTTCCCTACAGGTTTAAAGGAAGCATGGCCCTGCCCACAACTGACTGAAGTGATGTAGGTGCAAGCCAAGGAACACCTTACCAGAAGATGGAAGAGGCAAGGAAGGACTTTTCCCTACAGGTTTAAAGGAAGCATGGCCCTGCCCACAACCAGCCTCTGGAACTGACTGTAGCAATGGATACTCCACAGAATCTACCAAAAAGTTGGATCAAAAGGGGTGGTGGAGACTTTTAAGGCTGAAGACCTAATAATCACGCCAGCTACCATTTTAAAGGAAAAGCCAGACCCAAATACTCTGGTTTTCAGAACTGTATTCATGGATAACATGTTAACAGTGAAGTCCTCAGAGTTTGTTTGGAAGGGCAAAACCTCATATTGAGCCCCTTCAAAACCTGCCTTTGCATCCTGGCTCACCGGATTTCCACTATGCAGTGGAATTATTATTATTTTTTGTCCTTTTTGAGACCGGCCGCACAGTGCTCAGCCAGTGAGCGCTGTGAGCACACCGGTCATCCCTATATAGGATCTGAACCCGCGGCAGGAGCGCTGCTGCGCTCCCAGCGCCGCACTCTCCCGAGTGCGCCACGGGCTCGGCCCGCAGTGGAATTATTTGAAAGATTGACAGCATGTAGGCACAAGCCAAGGAACACCTTACCAGAAGCTGGAAGAGGCAAGGAAGAATTTTGAGGAGTAGATACTAAAATTCAACTGTTTAGGCCAAACCTCAACAGGAATAAAATGTACCGATCTGCTATGAGGACAACTTCACTGGTATCTGAAAAGGAAGAGCTTTTAAAGTGCATTGAACAGCTTGTGAAACTGGATCAAGAATGGATCCCATATTCAACATCGGCAGCCTATAAATTCATCCTACATTCACTGGAACTGAGCCTTCTGCTAGAGTCAAGCCTACCAAAGCCCTGATCTTTGTAATCTTGAGCCCAGTGGAACCTTTTAGTTCAAGTGGAACCTTTAATCCAGTGTCCCTTTTGGCCCATCCAAAGTATGTAAAAGCCTGGGAAGGTGGAATTGGGGACTGCAAGATGGGAGGGAATTATGGCTCATCTCCTTTTGCCCAATGTGAAGCAATGGATAACAGTGTCAGCAGGTTCTGTGACTCTGTGGTAAGGATAATCAGAGAACCAAAGGTGGAACTATTCATTTTTTTCTTTACTGGTTAAGAGAAGATGAAAAAGAACTGGCAACTCCTCCAGCAGATGGCATCATTCTTCCAGGAGTGACAGGCAGTACGCTATGGACCTGGCACACAAGTGGGGTGAATTTAAGGTGTCAATGAAGTACCTCACCATGGATGACTTGACAACTGCCCTGGAGGGGAGCAGAGTGAGGAAGATGTTTGGTTCTGGTACAGTCTGTGTTTTTTACCCAGTTTCTGATATACTACATGGATGAGATAATACATAATCCAACCATAGAGAATGGTCCTATGCTCGCAAGCTGCATCTTGGGAAAATTGACTAATACCCAGTACAGAAGAGAAGAAAGCAAATGGACAATCATATTACCCTGAATAAAAAATACAGGGTATCAATTGTATGCTATCGTGATAGACTGTTGCATTTAAATAGTGATAGATTTCTTTGGATACTTATCATAAGTTGTGCATAATGTACTTTGCATTATCAGTGTGTTACAAGGTTGACTGTTTCCTCATGCTAGAAAAAATGAATTGCAATCATCAAAGTAAAAAATAAGTAAATCAAGTCTCTTGAAATAATTCCTCTCCTTGTGGCCATCTACCAACTACTTATATAAATAGGTTCATTTGTTTCAGTTTGTTTACTATTTTTAAGAATGGATTTTTTCCTTTTTGAGTTAATTTTGCTTCTTAACTATGTAAAACTTTACTTGGATCTAGTCAAAACTAACCAAATAGAATCAGAGAAGTCGATCTTCCCCCCTTCCCACACTCTGTTCTCATACTCCCCTACAGGTGATGTAGGCAACCATTTTTATTGGTTTTTTATCTTTTTATTGTCATTTTTCTACATAAAAAACGTTAAATGTATATGATTTATATCCCTGCCCCTCTTATTAAACAAAACAGAGCCTACTATACATTTTATTTTATATCTTTTTTTCTCCTTGACAACATATCATGCAGATCACTCATAACCATATATAGGTGATTTCTTCACTCCTTATTAAAATTGTACTGTTCCTGGTTAACACTTATTAAAATTGTGAGGCTGTAACACTCCCCCTACTGATAGGCATTTGTGTTGTTTCCATGATTTTGCTGTTATAAAATTGTTAAAATAAACAGCCTTGAGCATACGTCATTTCATACTACTGTCAGTATATTTTTGTGATAGATTCTTAGAAGTTGATTACTGGGTTGGGCCGGCCTGTGGCTCACTCGCTGTTAACACCAAGGCCACGGGTTCAGATCTTATATAGGGATGGCCGGTTCGCTCACTGGCTGAGCGTAATGCTGACAACACCAAGCTAAGGGTTAAGATCCCCTTACTGGTTGTCTTTTAAAAAAAAAAAAAAAAGAGGTTGATTACTGGGTCAAAAAGTGAATGCATATGTAAGTTTGCCAGATATTGCCAAATTCTCTGCAATCAGATTGTATCCTTTTGTATACTCAACAGCACATGTATATAATAGTGTCTGTATAGAGCCTTGCCAACACAGTATAATATTACACTTGTGGATTTTAGCCAATCCAGTACATAAAAACAGTATCTGTGTATTTAATTTTCTCTTAGGAAATTAAAAAATTTATATTTCATTAATTGTTTGCCCCATTTCATTTTCTCTGGTCTCTCTTTCTGAAGCTTTTCTTGAGTTATTGGCTCTCCTGGACTGTTCCTCAGTTTTTCTCATATCTTCTTATCCATGTTCTATCTCTTTGTCTTGTCTTCTATCTTTTGTCTTCCGTCCAACCCTTCTATTGAGTTTTTTATTTCTGCTTTTGTAGTTTTAATTTCCAAAAGCTCTTTCTTGTTCTCTGAGTTCCTTTTTATAGTATTCTATACTTGTTCTTAAACTGTCTCATTCTTCTCTTCCTCCTCTTTCTCTTCCTTTTTCTCCATTTATATATTACAATTTTTAAGTTATTTCATCCCATCATAGGCCATTTTCTCATTTTTCTTTTTATTTGTTCTGTCTTTCTCTTTTTTGTGTGTGTGACCGGTAAGGGGATTGTAACCCTTGGGTTGGTGTCGCCTGCACTGTGCTCAGCCAGTGAGCGCACCGGCCATCCCCATATAGGATCCGAACCCGCAGCCTCAGCGCTCCCAGCGCCGCACTCTCCAGAGTGAGCCATGGGATGGGCCCTAAAGTCTTTCTTTGGATGTCTGATAATTCTCAATTGACTGCACATGACTT
>NW_007726261.1:251387-252778 GCF_000696425.1 Galeopterus variegatus | reverse complement strand
CAGCGCTCCCAGCGCCGCACTCTCCAGAGTGAGCCACGGGATGGGCCCTAAAGTCTTTCTTTGGATGTCTGATAATTCTCAATTGACTGCACATGACTTAAAAGCTGACTGGAGTGCTAAGTGGTTGAGTGGAATGCATATGCAAGTTTGCTAGATATTGCCAAATTCTCTGCAATCAGGTTGTATCCTTTTGCATACTCAACAGCACATGAATTGTTGTTGAATTCATGAGATGATCTGCCTCGGCCATTTAGTTGGGAGCCTCTAAGGCCTCTTTAGGTTGTATATTTTGGGACTAGTAAGATTCTACAAAAAGAGAACACTTTAGGATCTGTCTCAAGTGAGAAAGCCTGGCTGCCAGCACTCTGAGAGCTGATATAGAATTGTGTATTGGGTTGAGTACCTCAATATAGAATAGGTATACATTTACATAACCCTATTTTTAGTATATGGTACCTTGCTTTCAAGTGTGCTTCATGTGTCACAATCCAAAGACCTTTTCTTTGATATTCTTCTCATGATAAACTACATTCATCTGCTTGGCTGGGGGAAGAGAAGTCTCGTGGTTGAGTAATCTGGGGAAGGACTCATCTGACTGATTTTTAAATACTTAACCAGATTGTCCATTTTTAGCCCTCCCACCACTTTGTCTCCGCTTCTACAGGTACCCAGGGCTGCTAACTTCTGTGGTATAAACTGGGTTAGTTGTCAGCTTTTTACAATTAGTTTAAGCTCAGTTGCTACATCATTTACTATTCCTTCTTTTCAGCTTCCAAAAGGCTGTTACTGTTGACTCTCATTTCATTCTCATTTTTTACTGTAGTTTTAGTGGAATTTTTGGAGAAAGTAAATGCATATCTAATCCACTATTGTAATTGTGATGGGTACTAAAACTTTTTATTTAAGGAAGTACATATTTTACATATATTAAATGTATTTTTTTGGTCTGGAGGATTTTAGCAGATGCTCAATCTGACGTCTTTAACACAGAAGTTGTTTATTTATTTTTTTATTGAAATATAATTGATTGTACATATCTGTGGGGTACTGTGTTGAATATCAATACTTGTGCACGATATGTGATTCTCAAATCAGGACAGTCAGAACATTCAACATTACATAATGAAATCAGAAGTTGTCTAGGCTGGCCAGTTAGCTCAGTTGGTTAGAGCACAGCCTGATAACACCAAGGTCATAAGTTCAGATTCCCATACCAGCCAGATGCCAAAAAAAAAGAAAGAAATCAGAAACTGTTTAATTTTAAAATTAAGTGCATCACGATTGCTGAGATTGACCTAGCCTCAAAACCATAATTTAGAAGTGATTTGTGTCGGGCCGGCCCGGTGGTGCACTGCTACAGTGCGCCGCTTGGGAGTGCGGCGGCGCTCCCG
>NW_007726261.1:242869-250607 GCF_000696425.1 Galeopterus variegatus | reverse complement strand
AACACCAAGCCAAGGGTTGAGATCCCCTTACCGGTCATCTTTATAAAAAAAAAAAAAGAAGTGATTTGTGTCTAAAGATAAAAATAGAAAAATTAAAATAAAATGCATTGATACTGCAGAAGCAAAAGGCAGAAAAGCATTCTAGATATAATATGAGATCGTTCCTATTATTGCAGTTCTTGTTTAGGAATGCTGTTTTCAAATCAGCACTCTTCAGACTATTGCCTGTAACACTCATAGGTCTTGTAACTGCTACTTTTTTTGAATGGAGTTTTTCTTGTGCTTTCTGGGTATTCATAAGCCTGCATTTATGACTTGGAATGTGAACATCCCATTTTATTATAGGAGTAGTTCTTTCAAAGGCAAACAAAAGCAGTGAGGGTATCAATATATGAAATGAATTTATCTTCAGGGTCTGACGTTCTAGTCATATGTAACAGGAATACCTCCAGACATCAAAAATAGAATCTTGTTCTGGAGGTATAATCAGTGCACTGAGATAAGAAGTCACTTAAACAAATAAAAAAAAAGAAGGAAAGAAATCTATTGTTGTACATAATTTTGTGTAATTGGACAATCCAAGGGACACAACTAAAACGCTAATATAAATATTAGCATTCAGTAGATGGCTGGGTAAGAAAATATTTAGAAATCAATAGTCATTATTAATAAAAACATTCATCAATTAGAAGATAATCCAAGATGTTACATAATAAGGAATACATATTTGGTCTGTGCCCCAGGTTCCTTACACAAATCTTCCTAAAACCCTTGTAATTTAATGAATGATAGGAGTGACAGGAGCATCTTTTGTTATAATATTTGATCTTAGTCCCTGGTTCCTGAAACAAGAGCATCTAGGACTCTTGGAATCTCTGAAGTGACTAGTATCGTTTTGTAAGCTAATGAGATGACTGGTGGCTGGGGTCCCTAAATAGCTTCAGAATGAGTGCTGGTTCCAGAAAGCCCAAGGCATGATTAGAGGGCTGGAACTGTCAGCTCCAAACCCCACCTCCAGGGAGAGTAGAGGGGCTGGAGATTGAATCATCACCATGGCCAATAATTTAATCAATCCTGCCTATGTAATGGAACTTTCACAAAAACCCTATATGAAGGGGTGGGTTCAGAGAAATGCCAAGATGGTGAAAGCATCAATGTGACAGCAGAATGAATGGTGCACCTTAACTCTGTAGGAACAGAAGGTCCTGTGCTCGGGACCCTTCTGGACCTTGCTCTGTGTACCTCTTCATCAGGCTGTTCACTTGTATCTTTTATAATATCCTTTACAATCACCGTAAGTAAACTGTTACAATCATATAAGTAAACTATTTACCTGAATTCTATGAACCATTATAGCAAATTACTGAACCCAAGGAGGTGTTGTGGGAACCCCCAATTTGTAGCCAAATTGGACAGAAATGTGGGTACCCTAGGCACCCAATATCTGCAACTGGTGTCTGCAGTGGGGGCCATTCTTGTGGGTCTGAGCCTGTAATTTGCGGGTCTGCACTAACTCTGAGGAGTGTCAAAATTGAATTAAATTGTAGGACCCTCAGTTAATCTGTGCAGAGAATTTGAGAAATGCTTGGTGTGGAAAACCTACACATTTGGTGTCAGAGTGTTGTGAATATAGAAGAACAGTTTTCCTTTACAAGATATGACTTCATTTCCAGAAGAACTAAAAAGATATCACCTAGGAAAAAACTTAACATAAACTTTCTCATCACATTTAACTTTTTCCCCATTAGTTAAAAGAAAAAAGTCAAGGTAGCCCAGCCTTTTCAGTCTTTGCTACTCATAGACAACACAAATTAGGCGGCCTCAGAAAACATGAACAAAATCAGTACAATAATCCCCATTTATTAAGCAGAACTATTTGAACAGGATAAGGATGTCTTTTGTTCATTGTCAAGATTCTGATAGTGCCTGATAACACATATTTGTGCTGAAGCCTAAGGTCTTTGCCTCTTTCTCTGACAGGATATTTTTCCCTCTCTCACAACCAACCCCTGTAAAGGGAAAGAAACATAGCCAAGACCTTTAGGACAAGATGGACATTTTTTGGTTCCTCCATACCAGTGGTTCTCAACAGGGGCAATTTGCTTCCCAGGGGATAGGTGACAATGTGGAGTCATTTTTGGTTGTCACAACTGGGGGGTGAGAGGAGGTGCTACTGGCATCTACTGGTGGATATAGGCTGGAGATGCTGCTAAATGTCCTACAGAACACAGAACAGCATCTCCCCCAACTCTCTCAATCAAAGAATCATACAGAACTATATTCATCTGCCAGTGCTGACATAAAAAAACAAGACTGGGTGGCTCAAACAACAGAAACATAGGAGAGTGACATCACCAAGATGGTGGAAGAGACGATCCTGGCCTTGCTTCCCACCATGAGAGATCAATTATTACAAAAAATGCAAAAACTGCCATCTTGTAATCACTGGAACTAGGGGGAAGAGAAGAGACCCACTGAGTCTGTGAAGGTGTGGAAAGCCATGGAAGCAGGAGGAAGGACTACTCCGATTAGATCCAGCCCAATCGCTCCCATACCAGGCCAGCTTGGCACAATGCACGGAGCAGCTACCTGGAGACAGTAAAGCTGTAGCAGCACGCTTTGTGTGAAGTTACTATAAGTCTTCAGGGGAGAAGGGTGCCATGACTCCTGGCAAAAAACCAAAATATAAATCACTTCAAGAGTGCACCATCCCATTTCCCAGGCCAGGAAAGCTGCTAGCAGGCTTCCCCAATGTTGACATTAAGAGGGAGGGAATACAGCCAACAGGAGGAAGGAATCACCCAAAGGTCAGTCAGTCTTTGCGGGGGACTTGTAAATGGCTGGCCCCATGGGAAACATTTTCAGTGTTGAGGAGGGGGGCTGATCCATCAGTGGTACACTGGGGAGCAGCACAGGCAGCTGATCTGCCTTCCTATCCATGCGGGCACTACACACTGGAGATTGGTCAGTGCAACAGAACTGTGGGGAACAATTTGCGGGAAAGACTCAGTCCCAAGCCAGAATTTCCACACAGCACACGTGCACTGAAGGTGATCCCACTGACCTATGGGACTACATCAACATAAAAAGCTCCTGCACGAGGGCTGGCCTGGTGGTGCACTTGGTAGAGCGCGGCGCTTGGGAGTGTGGCGGTGCTCCCGCCAAGGGTTCGGATCCCATGTAGAGACTGGTCCGCTCACTGGTTGAGTGCGGTGCGGGCACGACACTGAGGGTTGCGATCCCATTACCGGTCACGAATAAAGACAAAAAGGAAAAAAAAAAAAAAAAAAAAAAAAAAACCCCTCCACACAAAAAAAAAAAAAAAAAAAAAAACCCCTCCACACAAAAAAAAAAAAAAAAAAAAAAACCCCTCCACACAAAAAAAAAAAAAAAAAAAAAAACCCCTCCACACAAAAAAAAAAAAAAAAAAAAAAACCCCTCCACACAAAAAAAAAAAAAAAAAAAAAAAGCTCCTGCACAGCCAAGGACAAAATCAGCAAAGTGAAGAGACAATCTACAGAATGGGAGAAAGTGTCTGCCTACTACATTATCAGACAAGGGTCTAATATCAAGAATATAAGAGGAACTCAAGCAACTCAACAGCAAAACACAAACAAATAACCCAATTTAAAAATGGGCAAAGGATTAGGGGTGGCCTGTGGCTCACCTAGGAGAGTGTGGTGCTGACAAGACCAAGTCAAGGGTTAAGATCCCCTTACCGGTCATCTTTTATTAAAAAAAAAAACAAAAAAATGGGTAAAGGACCTGAATAGGCATTTCTCAAAAGAAGACAGACAAATGGTCAACAGGCACATGAAAATATGCTCAACATCACTAATAATCAGGGAAATGCAAATTAAAACCACAATGAGATATCATTTTACTCCAGTTAGAATGGCTATTATCAAAAAGAAAATAATAAATGCTGACAAGGATGCAGAGAAAAGGGAACTTTCTCACATTGTTGGTGGGAATGTAAATTGGTACAGCCACTGTGGAAAACAGTATGGAGATGCCTCAGAAAACAAAAACTAGATCTACCTTATGACCCAGCAATCTCACTTCTGGGTATATACCCCTCACTCCCGCAAATGAAATCAATATATTGTAGAGATACCTGCACCCCCATGTTCATTGCAACACTAATCACAATAGCCAAGAGATGGAATCAAACTACATGTCCGTCAACAAATGAATGGATTTAAAAAAACCTGTGGTAAATATACACAATGGAATACTACTCAGCAATTAAAAAAAATGTTATCTTATCATATGCAGCAACATGGATGGAAACCATCATGTTATGTGAAGTATATCAGGCAGAGAAAGGCAGACCGTATGATATCACTCATATGTGGAATCTAAAAAAAAAGTGGTTCTCATATAAGCAGAGAGTAAATAATAGTTACCAGAGGGGGTGAGTGGGAAGAGCAGAAGAAGTGGACTAATGGGTACAAAACTATGCTATCTACCTTAAGTGAATCATTGTGCAGTATATGCATGTATTGAAACAAGACACTGTATACCCCATAAATATGTACAAGTAAATGTTAAAAATGGGCTGGCCTGTGGCTCACTCGGGAGAGTGTGGTGCTGATAACACCAAGGCCATGGGTTCCGATCCCATATAGGGATGGCCGATTAGCTTGCTGGCTGAGCGTGGTGCTGACAACACAAAGTCAAGGGTTAAGATCCCCTTACCGGTCATCTTTAAAAAAAAAAAGTTAAAACTAAAAAAAAAAAAAANTATCATAGAGCAGATGCTTCTTCTGTCACTCTGAAATGAGTTTTGTGGAAAGAGACATCCTTTCCTTTTCTTTGTCTCTGCTTGTGACTCTTCTTGTGTGCATGCTCCAGTGGTTGGTGGACCATCTGCGTGGTGGTTGTGGCGTCTAGCCACTTTTGCGGCAGCCATGGTTATTGTGGTGGCTGTGGAGGGCCACCCACGTGGAGGTACTGTTTTTGGCACTCTCCTTGGCACTGCCATTATGCCTGGTTGTGGGGTGTGTTTGGTCCCCTTCTCCATGCCTCTGGTCCCTGGGCAGGACCCAAGGCACTGGCGCCATGTGCCTGGTTGTGGGATGTGTTTGGTCCCCTTCTCCATGCCTCTGGTCCCTGGGCAGGACCCAAGGCACTGGCGCCATGTGCCTGGTTGTGG
The DNA here is from genome assembly GCF_000696425.1 of Galeopterus variegatus. Classification (NCBI taxonomy): domain Eukaryota; kingdom Metazoa; phylum Chordata; class Mammalia; order Dermoptera; family Cynocephalidae; genus Galeopterus; species Galeopterus variegatus. The sequence goes on along the minus strand of NW_007726261.1, from coordinate 245,449 downwards.
GAGGAGGGTCTGGTTCCTGGCTCCATGCCCTGGGTTTCTGGCGCCATGCCCCGGGTCCCTGGGCAGACCCCAAGGTGCTGGCATGGTTGTGGGAGGACGGTCCAGTTCCTGGGTCCATGCCCCAGGTCCCTGGGTGGGCCCCAAGGTGCTGGAGCCATGTGCCTGGTTGTGGAACGAGGGTCCGGTCCACCTCTCCATGCCTCGGGTACCCAGGTGGGTCCCGAGGTGCTGGTGTTTTGAGCCTGGTGTGGGAGGGTGTTCTGGTCCCCTTCTCCATGCCCCAAGTCCCTGGGTAGGCCCCAAGGCTCTGGCTTGGTATGCCTGGTTGTGGGAGAGAGGTCCAGTCCCCTTCTCCATGCCCCGGGTCCCTGGGCAGACCCCAAGGTGCTGGCATGGTTGTGGGAGGACGGTCCAGTTCCTGGGTCCATGCCCCAGGTCCCTGGGTGGGCCCCAAGGTGCTGGAGCCATGTGCCTGGTTGTGGAACGAGGGTCCGGTCCACCTCTCCATGCCTCGGGTACCCAGGTGGGTCCCGAGGTGCTGGTGTTTTGAGCCTGGTGTGGGAGGGTGTTCTGGTCCCCTTCTCCATGCCCCAAGTCCCTGGGTAGGCCCCAAGGCTCTGGCTTGGTATGCCTGGTTGTGGGAGAGAGGTCCAGTCCCCTTCTCCATGCCTCGGGTCCCTGGGCGGCTCCGAGGTGCTGGCGTGGTGTGCCTGGTTGTGGGAGAGGGGTCCGGTCCCCTTCTCTATGCCCTGGTTCTCTGGGCGGACCCCGAGGTGCTGGCATGGTGTGCCTGGTTGTTGGAGGGTGGTCTGGTCCCTGACTCCAGACCCCGGGTCCCCGGGTGGGACCTGAAGCACTGGCTTGGTGTGCCTGGTTGTGGAAGGGGGGTCCAGTCCCCTTATCCATGCCCCGGGTCCCTGGGCAGGCCCTGAGGGACTGGTGCAGTTTGCCTGGAAGTGGGAGTGGGGTCCAGTCCCTGGATCCAAGCCTCCGGTTCCCAGGCAGGCCCCAAGGTGCTGGTGGTGTGCCTGGGCTCGAACTAATTTTTTGTCCTTTGCTTCTAACATGGGGGAACTTCCTGTGGGAACCAGTACTTGAGCTGTGGTTGTTTAAATTGCTACTTTGCTGCTGTTTCCCTAGGGAAGACTTTTTATGCAGCTCAGGGTTTAATGGTTGACCTTATAGGTACTTCCGGCTCTCCAGAGACCCAGGGGATCTGTGTTCTGTAGAATCTCTGATCTGGGCCTGAGTTTTTTCATCAAACTGCACCCCATGCAATTCTGCATTCCTGACCAGTCTCCTCTGAGTGGTCCTGTGCTGATTGGGGGGCAGGTCGGCTGTCCTTGCTGTGTCCCAGTGTTCTCCCGGTGTTCCCATATCGCCCACCGCCCATGCTCCAAACAATTCCCATGGGATGTGCCCTGCACTGTTCCATTGCGATGACTCACCGGCCTCTGAATGGCTCCCTTTTTTCAGTTGTTCTAGCTCCTTGCTCCTGCGTGGGTCCATGGGAAACCTATTAGTGGTCTTGCTGTCCTGGGGGCTGCCAAGGTCCTCTTCTCCCCTGCTGCCTCCGAGTAACTCCATCTGAAGGGCACAGCTTCAGCTTCTGCCAGCTCCAGCTCCATGTGCTCATCAGCTCGAGCCTTAAAGCAGCCGCAGTCTGAAATGCTCAGAGCAGCTTTTTCTTTCTCTCATCGTAGTTTCTCCTGCCTTCAAGAACTCTGTAGGTCTCTCCTCCTCTTCCCCTGAGCTCCAGCGGCCCCAGCTTGGCAGATGTTACATTTTTTAGTTGTAAATTTGGTTGATTTGTGGGAGAGAATGACACTGGGAACTGTCTAGTCTGCCATCTTGACTGGAACTCCTGAATCTGCTATATTTCTGCAATTTTAAAAAGTTCCAGAAGTCAACATTTGACATGTTTTTACTTTTTAAGGGCGAACAAGAGTGATCCGGCTAAACTATTACATTTATTTTTCTGTATGTTGAGTTACTAGAGTAATTTTTTTTTCATAGGAAAGTTTATTGTGATATCTTTTTTTCTGTTTTGATACCCAATTTTGGTTCAATTCCAAGTTTGTGACTTTTTCCCCCTAACTTAAATTTTATTGACAGATGATTGATAAAAGGTAGATATAATCTTCTCTGTTTCTTTGTTTAAGGATGATCAGATCATTAACTGGCTGCTAGAATTTCGCTCTTGTATCATGTACTTGACAAAAGATTTTGAACAGCTTATCAATATTCTATTGGTAAGTTCATCATTTATTTCACTGACTAGTATGTAAATAAATACTTTGAAAATAGATTGAGGGCCGGCCCGGTGGCGCACTGGGTAGTGCGCCGCTTGGGAAGCGCGGTGGCGCTCCCGCCCGAGGGTTCGGATCCCACATACGGACCGGCTCCCGCTCACTGGCTGAGCGAGGCACGGGAGCAACGCCGAGGTTTGCAATCCCGTTGCCGGTCCCTGGTCCGGTACGGGGGCAACACTGAGGGTTGCGATCCGTTGCCGGACACGGAAAAAAAGACAAAAGAAAAAAAAAAAAAAAAAAAAAAAAAAAAAAAAAAAAAAAAAAAAAA
>NW_007726261.1:188344-242859 GCF_000696425.1 Galeopterus variegatus | reverse complement strand
CTGACAACACCAAGTCAAGGGTTAAGATCCCCTTACCGGTCATCTTTAAAAAAAAAAAGTTAAAACTAAAAAAAAAAAGAGAGAAATTGGAAATATATGAATCATTGAATTAAATTATTAATTATTATAGGAAATGGGTATACAAAAAATATTAGGATATTATAGACATCCTAATTTCACCCTTGAAATGGAGATATAAAAAATTAAACTGTCTTTAGATTTTAATTGGTAAAAAAATTATTTTCAATGAATACATTTAATTTACAACAAGTAGCCACTAATTTGGCTCACAAATATTCTGATGACTTAATTCCTGCTGAAATGTCACTTTCAATGATATTAAGCAACATGCAAATATCAACAATTAGTATTTTAAAAATCACCATTGTGTTCTGTTCTTCTAAAATTGATTAATGATTTTGCTTAGTGCAATCTTATCTAAATTTGGAGATGACCTTTGTGTGTGTGTGTTTTTAGGAATACAGTCACAACGGGGTCCTGCAAAAATTGTTTCAATAAGCTAAAAGTAATTAGAAATTACTGAAGATAGTCACTGGCTCATAAAAATTGTAAAACATGGCAATTCACTCAAATGAAAACAAGATGAGCTAAGAAGTATATTTTCAAAATATTACTGATGTTTGCTATTAAAGCCAGGAATGTAAAATTGTAATAAATTCTGGTTTTGGTATAAATATTATATTTAAACTTAATGTTGTGAGTTTTAATACACCACTTTTCATTTTAAAATATTTTTTCAACTACTTTAATGTTGTAGAGAAAATTAACCATTAACAAATTAAATAAAAGTATATATGTAGCAATATGCATTTTCCTTTTCACCTGGGACTCCAATATGACTCAGCCAGACACTAGCCATATCCCTTACTCACTTTCCTAGGAGGTCTCAATATTTTGTACACTCATTTTCAGACTGAATATGTGTTTTCCCTTTCTTTGAATTTGTCTCTGGTTTTGTCCCCAGAAACAATCTTTTTTTTTTTTTTAAAAGATGACCGGTAAGGGGATCTTAACCCTTGACTTGGTGTTGTCAGCACCACCCTCAGTCAGCGAGCTAACCGGCCATTCCTATATGGGATCCGAACCCGGGGCCTTGGTGTTATCAGCACCACACTCTCCCAAGTGAGCCACGGGCCGGCCCCCCAGAAACAATCTTGAGTCTGTGAAAAATACTATAGCATTCTATGATTTGGAGTCTTCATATCCCTAAATGAATAGATAATTTTGTAAAATAAATCTTGCTAAAATATCATATAAGAAAAGAATAAAACTCATGGTAACTGTACAGAAAATGAAAGGTTCCATGCTTGCTAATGAAGAAGTATGCCTCCAGAGAAGCCTCAGCAAAGCAAAGCAGTCAGAGCCACTCTTTACTCACTACTCACTATTTCCTCACTATTGACAGGCCACCAAGTTGATCCCAAAGCCACAGTGGCACCTCCCTCAGGCAGTACATCCTGCTACCACAAGGCAGCACAGTGCTTAATAAGCTATGTTCTCTCTCTTTTATATTGGTAGAGAGGGATCTTTTGTTGGCAGACTGTTTTATTTCCCCCACAAAATCAAGGTGTTTTTCTTATGTCACCATCCTGTAAAGATAGCAGGACTTCTCAAATGACATGTTCTAATCAAAGATCCTTAATGTCAAAAGAAAAAAGCTCCTATCCTGGAGATAATATAATGACTATTCTATTAAATATACATGGATTTTTATTCTACTCCATAATATCTCCGTGCTCATTTTGATATACTAAAACAGTCAGATATATAAATATGCAATAAAAGTAAATATTTCATATAATAAATTTCAAGGTATTTACTTACCACTAAGAAACAGATTTCTGGAAGATGGACCTAGTTTAAATACACTAAGATTTGTGTACACTGTGACACAAAGACTAGTATTCCTGAGTAGCCCAGAGGGTACATAATTTTATCCTGGGTATTCAGCCCAAAGTTCTGCTTTCTGATTTTAGACTCTATTCCAAAATATGTTTGTTTTGTAATATTAATGTTTTAAATACTTATTATCAAGGAAAATGGACATTGTAGGAAATTGGACCATGTTTGTATCTTGTGTCATCAAGGAACCCCGAGTATACTTCAGGGTACAAACCAGGTTCAGAAGGAGCCTTACTGATTAGTTCAAGCAGTTCATAAAACACTGCTTGCTGAACTTTGTAGAAACACCTACAAAAAAGGAGCTTGTAATGCATTAAAACAGCAAAAGAAGGAAAGATACCGGGTGTCCGGGGTTTAGGGGAACTCTCTCTACTATCTTTACAACTTTTCTGTAAACCTAAATCTATTCTAAAATTTTAAAGTTCTGTTTTGTTTTTGGGGTGGGGGTGGGGGTGGGGAATTCCACCTTTAGCAATCGAGGAACCAAAGACCAGTACTTGGCCATACCTTTTCACTAATATAACCTGAATGACACCCGGTCTTGCACGTGTTTTACTCTTCCCGCACCCTATTCTCAAGCTTAACGTGCTCATTTTAAAGCTGTTTAATTTTTCAGGTTCCAGTCAGTTTTTCTATTTTTGACACATTTTTCCTATTTTACTCATTTGGGAGTCGTGGGAATAGCAGCATCACTTTATAGTTTAAGTGTTTAAGAGTCTGGGCTAACAGGTCCATAACGATGAGACAACAAAAGGGAAGAAGCTGGAGAGGGCGGGAACCTCAGAGGATTCACCTCTAGTCGGCTATTAACTAGCACAAGTATGGTAAAAGTCTTCACTTCGGGGCAAATAGATAAGAGCGCCATTAAGATCCAACTATAGACCCTAATTTAGCCACTTTCTTCACCAAAAACAAAGGAAAAACAGGAAATCCTCATAAAATGGCTGCACCTGAGGCCAAGCTGCACGCTAAGCTGCTGGGGGAAGTTACTGAAGAGGGTCCTTGCCCTTTGCAGGATCTTGCCTCGCTCAGGAAGCAAGGCAACGTAGAGGCACCTTTCCCCGACACCAGTCCACGGACTGGAGAAATAATTTCACCACACGCATCACCTGAGGGTCCCAGGATGCGCGCCGAGTGGCGAACACGCGAGAGGCGGGGGGAGAACACTGCGCAGGCGCAGAAGGCGGCAGCGCGGGCGACGGGGCGTACTGCGCACGCGCACCCCTCCTCGCAGGTTTCCGTATGGCTCAGGGCGAGGCGTAGGTGATTTGACTTTCCCGCCCTCTCGTCCTGCCCCCTGCGCGTCTCGCTTCAGGGCGTTGCCATAGGGGCCCAGCGGGGCACCCGCACCCCCCGCTCGGCCTGGGGCGGCGACGCCTGCCTGTTCGCCTGAGCGGACCCTGCGACGGCGACAGTGGGAGCCCATGGAGCTTTCAAGAAACCCCGTGGGTACGACCAGGGATTGGTGGGGGCTGGGCCGCTGCAGGCATTTCTTTTGGCTGAGCGTCGTGTGCGACACGGTGGGCGTGGCGGTTCTGTTCACCGGCGTCTTCGCCATCCTGGACTTCTACGACACGCTGCTCTACCTGGGTTCCATCATCATCTTCCTCAGCCTCCTCTTGTGGGTCTCCTGGTACACCGGCAACATCGAGCTGCCTCCGGAAGAAGCCTTGAAGGGGAGCCCCCGGGCGCCCTCCGCCTCCGTGGTGGCATCCCTGCTCCGGAGCGTCAGCCACCGCTGCTCTTTGAGCTTCGGGAACTTCTCCGCCTCCTTTTTGCGGATCCCGCGACGGCGGTTTCGGCCGCGCCTCCAGAGAACCCTTCCAAGGACGGCTTCCCTGGTTATGACTGTCACGGGCCAGGTAGAGGAACAGCTGGGACAGGAGGACACGGGCAAAGAGAGCGGCGACCCTCAAGACTTTTGCAAAGAGAATCGGGGCGCCAAGCATGAAGATGACAAAAGTTCGGAGGTAGTTGGCTCCTCAGACCCTGAGGCTGGCCCCTCCTGGATTGGTCAACGACGATGGGCCCATCTGGTGCTGCCTGGGTTCCCTCCTTCCCCTCTGGACAAGCCTCTGCCTTCTGCTGTCCTGGCCTCTGAGAGCCTGCCTGTAGTCCCCTCGGTCTGTACTAGTCAGCCTCTAGCCATTTTTACTTCTAGGAGCCAGCCTGTCATTTCCGTGGCCTCTACAAGCCAGCCTCCAGTTACCGTTGCCTCCACGACCCAGCTTGCAGTCCCCATGACCTCTGAGAGCCACCCCCAGGTCCCTGTGGCCTCCGAAAGCCATCCTTTGGTGCTTGTGGCTTCAAAGAACCACATCCAGGTCCCTCTAGCCTCACAGAGCCAGCTCCAGAATCTTCCTGGGGCCCCTCAAACTCAGCCACCGTCTGTTCTGGCTTCTGGAAGCCAGACTCTGGCCACCCAGGTCCCTCTGGACCCGCAGGTCTCTCATGCCGTGCAGGACTTCCAGGACCTGCTTCCAACCCAGCAGGCCACCCAGAGCACCTCTTTAGTCCAGGAGATTTTTCTAAGTCAGTCTTTACATGTCCTGCAGACTCCTAGCAAGCCAGTTGCTCAGGCTTTTGAGACATCGCCACTACCCAGCCAGGAACTATCTCAGGAGCTACCTGACAACGTATCACCTGTCCCCGAGGCTGCAGCTCCAGCCACTGAGGCCCAGCAGTCTGTTTCCACTGAGAGCACTCCAGCCTCAATGGCAGTGAAGAAAATTCACTCTCTCTAGTAGGGACCAGACCCTGTTTGGGTGGCTGCTCAGGCCTCTGCCAAGTAAATACCTTTGGAGGAAGAGTCACTTACATTAGCCCTTAATTGTTTCCAGGCATATGTTCTGGTGGCTTCCTAACACTACACCCCCTTTACCCCTGTCCAAAAAAATAAAGTTAGTGAAAGCAAAGTGGCCTTGTCCAGGGATTAGCTATTTTGAACACTGTTTTTTTAAACCTAATGTTCTGAGTGGGTGAGTGCTGTTAAGGATTTGCCTACTCTCCAGAAACTGAAGTCCATTCTTTTCATTTAGGCTTAGTAGAGAGAGAGTGGTAATTGCATTCTTTGGGGGAGTATTAGGTCTGGTGCGCTTGGGTTGGGGATTTGGGGCTCTGTAGGGTTTCTGAAACAAGATGATTTCAGGTGGTACAGAGACCCAGCATTAAGTGCCATTGAGTCCTAGGGTGAGAAAGTTAATCCCTTTTCAAAACAATTCTTTTTCAGTCCTTTTGATTTTATCAGGGAGAATGTCTTTAGTTTGGGTTAACAGCTGCACCCAGCTAGAATTTACTAACATTTGTGTTCATAAGCCTATTTCAGTGGATAATTTCTACTTATGCCAAGTGATACTGGTTTTCTGTTTACAGTAGTGATAGTTGCTTTTTAAAATACATTTTTTTAAGTAAAAACCATTTTATGTGAGTCAATTTAAAGGTAAAAATTAATTGTACAGATGAAACTTGAATGATTCTGAAGTTTGGAAAACATTTGGCTATTTGTACTATTGTGAGCTTTCTACTAAACCTTTGTGCTAAGCTGTTTAATGAATATGGATATGGCTGTTGAGGACCAATTCCACTTAACTCCCCAATGTCTTCTCAATTAGAAAGGGTCATGTGGTGATCAGACTTGGTGACCCTGCTTTTCTGTGGGTTAAGTCATAATGATGGTATACATTGCTGAATGTCAAGTTCCTGGTCTTTCTCCAATCCTGTTCTAAAAGTTAACTGCTCTAGGATGTGGGGCAGAGCAATGTATTAAGCTCCTTGTTGTTTAAACTCTTTAAACATACTATGCAAGAGGATGTTCTGCTTATTTCATATTGGTTGGTTTTGTTTTCAGTGAGGGAAACAACTGAATATTTGGTGGAAGTCAAACTCTTTATTTCCTTACAGTTTTCTCCAACTTTCCTTTAAGAGAACGTGTATGCATTCTCTCTCTAGATGTATACACACGTGTGTATTCTATAGATAATCTGTAGGGGCAAAGCATTTTGGCTCTTTTGGTTTTGTACAATTTGAACACTTGGATCCTAACAGGAAATAAATTTAGTGATTAATGTTTATATCTACAAGTATTGAAAAGGAAAAGACAAAAAAGAGCAAAACACCAACAAACCATAATTCCAGAAGGAAAGGACTTATTGTTACTGCAGGAGATCATTATTTTTTCCCTTAAGTCTATTCTTTCAATTAATTTGTGTAACTGAACGCATACTAAGTGCCAGGAATAAGGTAAACATAAATAAAGATGAAAGGATGCAGACCTTGACATCAGAAAGCTTTAAAATCTTTGTTCTCTAAATCAAAGGAATAGCTCTAAAGAGATAATTTTAGGCAACAAAGGAGGAGGGAAAGGCTCCTTAGCAGTCCTAAGTGGAAGAATTAGCTTTTTTTTTTTTTTTTAAAGATGACCGGTAAGGGGATTTTAACCCTTGACTTGGTGTTGTCAGCACCACGCTCTCCCAAGTGAGCCACGGGCCGGCCCGTGGAAGAATTACCATTTTGACAGGAGCCACACCATGCCTTTCAAATAGTTTATTGAATTTCTAGCAAGTGACAGGCATTACATTAGGCACTGGGGATTTAGAGCTAAATACTGTGCCCCTGCTCTCCAGTTACTCACCATCTATTAAGGGAGACAGACACAGGAATAACTACCACAGTGCAATATAATACAAGTCTACTCAAAATGCTTTGAGAATACAGGTGTGCGCAGGGATGTTCGAGTTGGATCGTAAAGGAGGTGTTCATTGGGTGAAGAAGATGGCAAAGAACATTCCACACAAAGGGTAAACATCAACAAAAAGGCACAGACAAATAACAGTCCATGGCTCATGGGGGACATTTGGGAAAGGAAGGTTTGATGCTGTAGTCAAGGGTGCTTGAGACCTGGAGATTGGAGAAAGAGGAATATGGAGTGTCTGAAGGTGAAGTTAGGGAGGTAATATGGGACTAGATGGTGAAGGGTCTTTCCAGAGAATATCAATAATCCTGCAAACACTGGGAAAACTTTGAAGGCTTTTTAAGCAGGGTAGAGTTGTGTTCATAGTTTCCATTTCTACTTGTGGTTTCTGCTGTAAAGTAATGGCAATGGGCCAATTATTAATTGCTAAAGTCTCTTTCATTTGGTTCTAAGCTGAAAACATACCTCTTAGATGTTAGCAACAGTTTCTAACCAAAGTATAGGCTCCATGAGTATTCATCTTGGAAAACACTTTCAGGCATTTATTTATTTACTTGTACATGACATATTTTGCTACATAGATGACAACATGTAGAATAAACACCAAATGTTATAACACATTTCTGTACGTTGCTGGTAAAATAAGTACTTATCTAAAAGTGGTGTCCACAGATTTTTTTCTGTAAAGGCCAAGATAGTAAATATTTTAGACTTTGCAGGCCAAAAGCTACTTATATATCAAGAGAGAAAACTACCCTGCTCTGCCCTGTTCGCCTGGAGTAGGCTGTATGGTTCCTTTGATTCCAATTGTATCTCCTGGAGTCATTCAAGAGCAACTGGCCTGAGGGAGAGGGGACTTGGCCATGCAGACTGGCAGCCAACATGGTCTATTTCTCTCTATGCCACAGTGACACCCAAATCAGGACCACCATTCTCCTGACAGAATACCCAGCCTCCTCACATTGTTCACTAGCCTAAGAAGAGGTGATTTGCTGAGTCTCTGACTCTCAGATTAAGATTCCATTTTTAGGTGCCTGGCATTTGCCAACAGCAGAGTCCCGAATGTGTAGGTGGTGATTCCCACATTCTGGGCCGATCACTGGTGAGAAAGGCAGGTACTGGGATTGCAGGGGGGGAGTAGGGGTGGAAAGTGATGCCACAGCTTGGTCTTTTAGGCTCACCATTATAGCTCACAGCAGGATAAAAACATGGGGCGAGTGCTACTGGCATGGTGGAAGCCAGAGATGCTGCTGAACATCCTGCAATGCACAGGACAGCCAGAATTATCTAGCCCAGAATGTCAACGGTGTGAGGTTGACAAACCCTGCTCTGCAATGCAATAATACAAAGTTTGCTCTATAGTTCATTAGATAATTAAAAAAAAAAAATCCTCCTAAGATCAAGGCATATTTGGCAAAATAAAAGAAAAAAAACCTTATTTTGCTCCCCAGGTGATTCATTACCTCTCATGTAGTAATGGTATCTTCTCTACTATATCATGAGAATTTTACTCATCTTTGTTTTATTCATCTCTGTATCTGCAGTTTGTATCATCCTTGAATTACATACACATATGGGGCATTTATTAATAATAGCTAACATTTATTGGATGTTTATAATACACTACACATGGTACTAAGAGATTTAGTTATTCACCATTATTATCTTCACTTCAGGAATAGATTTTTTTTTTTTTTTTTTTTCTTTTGTTTTTTTCTGTGTCCAGCAATGGATCGCAACCCTCAGTGTTGCCCCCGCACCGGACCGGGGACCGGCAACGGGATCGCAACCCTCGGCGCTGCTTCCGCGCCCCGCTCAGCCAGCGAGCGGGAACCGGTCTGTATGTGGGATCCGAACCCTCGGGCGGGAGCGCCGCCGCACTTCCCAAGCGGCGCACTATCCAGTGCGCCACCGGGCCGGCCCCCAGGAATAGATTTTTTATGGAAAATGCGGTTCCAAAAAAAATAGATTTGATATTGAGAAGTTAAGTATTTTTTGCAATGTCACACAAATGGAGGAGCTGGAATAGATGTATAGTTTATGTATACTCTGTTATAAGGTATATATTATAAGCTTTCCTTCCAAAGTAAGGTTATTAAGCCTGTTAAGTGTAACTTGTGTTGTAATACTCCAAATAACATATGGATTACTTCTCTATTTGAAGCTTTACTGGCAAAGACAGAATGAGAATCTGCAACTCTCCCATTTTCTAGTTCCACTCTAGATAACATGTTTATAAGTATCACCTCAAATAAAAATTGCCCTTTTCTTTCCAGAACTCACCAATGCGAACTTTTTAAAAGCACAAATACTTACCTTAATCTCCATCTCACTTTGGAAACCTCCATCTGAGGTTTGAGTTCCATCTGAAGTCCTGACCTATCTCAGACCAGCAGACTTACTAGACTGCCTCTGTCAAGTATACCTGTTTCAGTGTTGGGAACAGTTTTCCAGCTTCAGGTAATAAAGTTATTTATTGCCTTAATAAACTGTGCTATTCCAAATGGACTTTGTTTTAAAATGTTTGTTTTTAAAATAGACTTCTCTTGAGAAAACATTCCAGCATTTCAAATGGAAAATAATGTCTCACATATGCTGGGAAAACATGTATGTAAGTAAAATTTCCATAGAAATGAACATTGAAAAGCACAACTCCAGGACGCTGCCCATTTTGGCTCACTTGATTAGAGCGTGGTGCTGATCATACCAAGGTCAAGGGTTCAGATCCCCTTACCAGCCAGCTGCCAAAAAGGAAAAAAAAAAGAAGCACTTCCTTGTATTTAAGAATACTTTGTGACCTCGTATGAAATAGTTATCAGAAAGGGTTAACACAATCAGTACATTATAATATGCAACAACTTACATGTATATGCTCACAACTTCTGAGTTTCTTATTTTCCCAAGGATTTAAATATCTGCTGATTTGATTGCATACTTTAATGATAATCTAATAAAATGTATTTGGGACTGCCCTCCTCTTATATTCTTTATACTAGTGGATTGTTTGTGTAAGAATGCTCTGATATAGGTATAGTTTCCTTTTGAAATCTCCAATTATAGGCAAAAGTGGGTTTTTAACTGGTACAATACTTTGGGTGGAAACTTCCAAAAATTTTAGCTGTTTTTATATTTCTTCCCCTTGCTCAGTTCTATGTTTCAGTATTTCTATATTTGTAATTTTAATAACTCAAGCTGGAAGACTTTATGCATTGCAGATACTTGCAAAAAAGAACAATTGGAAGGACATTATGCTACATAAAATAATCCAGCTGCAAAAAGACAAATGCTATATGATTCTACTTATATGAGATGCCTAGTGTAATCAAATTCAAGAGACAAAGTAGAATGGTAGTTGCCAGGGGCTGGGGGGAGGGGGAAATGGAGAGTTGTTGTATAATGGGAATAAATTTTCAATTTTGCAAGATGAAAAAGTTTTGGAGGTAGCTGGTGGTGATGGTTGCACAGCAATGTGAGTGTACTTAAACTACTTACACTTAAAAATGGTAAGATACAGAACTGAGGTTAGCAGAGATGGGAAAGGGGTGTGAGGTAAGGGAGGAGTTGGTAAAAGGCCATGAAAAACGATTACATTGTATATTTTGAATATACTAACTGTCCTGATTTGAACATCACATATTGCATACAGGTATTGATACTCAACTCTCTACCCCACAGATATGTACAGTCAACTATGTTACAATAAAAAATAAAAGTAAAAATAATGGTAAGATAGTAAATTTTGTTATGTGTATTCACCCCGCAAAATTTATAAGCCATATAACATTTATAAATTTTTTTCAAGTAATATATGTATGCAACAGTTGAGCTTCTATGTATGTATATAAAATGTACTGGCTAAGCACAGTTGTTTTAATAACTCTAGAACTGAAGTTAGGAGCACAGAGAAAAATCAACTTGAATGTACTACAGAACAAAGGACATTGTGGAGGTTGCAGAAGGGGGGTGTTTGCAGGAACCTATAAAAAACCTTTTATCAGCAATGTCTAGTCAATACTAGTGTGACTGGATTTTATCTTGGGTTAATAGAGGTGGTTTTTAAGAACTGGGATTAGGTACAGTATGTCTAGAAGCAGAAAATGGTCACTTTAAAGGAAAAATAGAAACTGCTTTAATCTTCTTCTTTTTTTTTTTTGTCTTTTTTCGTGACCGGCAACGGATCGCAACCCTCAGTGTCGCGCCTGTACCGGACCGGGACCGGCCACGGGATCGCAACCCTTGGTGTTGCGCCCGCACCTTGCTCAGCCAGTGAGCGGCCGGTCTGTATGTGGGATCCAAACCCTCGGCGGGAGTGTGCCGCCGCGCTCCCAAGCGGCGCACTGTAGCAGTGCACCACCGGGCCGGCCCCTGCTTTAATCTTCTTAATGAGTATAGATGTTTATGCATTTTAAAAACACTGAACTTTTCTGGTTTATTTTTTCCAAGTTTTAAAAGAAATGTTTTTATAGGATAGGCACATTTTAAAAATGTAATTCTTTGACTAGGTAATAATATATTTTCATGTTACAGAATTCACAAACATAAAATGGCACACGGTGAAGTCTCCCTAGAACCCTCCTTCTGTTTCTCAGCACAGGTCTACCAACAGCCGTTAAATGTTATTAGTTTCTTGTCAGTCCTTTCATTCATATATGTAGTGTATATGATGAACATATATTGTGTAGATAAGTGTATGTTTATTGTATATATCATTCATTTATATATATGTATGTATATGTGTGTATGTATATATACACACAAAGCGTTTGCATATTCCAATGTTTCTTTACATACTGTGCATCACCTTGTTTTTTTCACTTAACCTATATCTGGGAGAGCTTTCTACTTGGGGAGTTAGAAAACTTTCTTATTCTTTTTTATAAACATGTAGTATTTTATCTAGTGGATGTATCATAACTTGTTTCCTATTGATGTACATTTTGGTTGCTTTCAATCTAATGAATATTTTTAAGCAATAAAAATATGGACCTTGGTCAGCTGCTAATCATTCACTGTTGATTTTTTTTTTTCCTTTTTGTCTTTTTTACTGACCGGCAACGGGATCGCAACCCTCGGTGTCCCGCCCGCACCGCGCTCAGTCAGTGAGCGGGAACCGGTCTCCACATGGGATCTGAACCCTCGGTGGGAGCGCCGCCCTCTCCAGTGCACCACTGGGCCGGCCCCTTTTTGTCTTTTATCATGACCGGTAACGGGATCGAAACGCTCAGTGTCACGCCTGCACCGCGCCCAACCAGTGAGCGGACCAGTCTCTACATGGGATCCGAACCCTTGGCGGGAGCGCCACCGCGCTCCCAAGTGCCGCACTCTACCGAGTGCGCCACCGGGCCGGCCCGACTGTTGATTTTGAGAAGCCCAAAGTCTATGTAATCCAGTCTCTCCCACCCTAAAAAACAAACTAAAAAACAAAAATCATAAGTGACCTGCCTAAGATCACATAGCTAGTTAGTGGCAGAGGCTGGACTAAAATTTGACAGCACCGAGTTTGAGTCTCCTTTCTACCAAATCAGTGTAATTATCATTTCACTGTATTATAAATAGCCACCTTTAAAAAAATCATCTTAGGGGCCGGCCCGTGGCTCACTCGGGAGAGTGTGGTGCTGATAACACCAAGGCCCCGGGTTCGGATCCCATATAGGGATGGCCAGTTCGCTCACTGGCTGGGCGTGGTGCTGACAACACCAAGTCAAGGGTTAAGATCCCCTTACCGGTCATCTTTTAAAAAATCATCTTAGCATGGTGTTATAACACCAAGGTCAAGGGTTTGGATCCCCTTACCAGCCAGATTCTGCGCCCCCCCCCTAAAAAAAATCATCTTAGGGGCCGGCCGGTGGCGCACTGCTACAGTGCGCCGCTTGGGAGCGCGGCGGCATGCTCCCACCCAGGGTTCGGATCCCACATACAGACCGGTTCCCGCTCACTGGCTGAGCGAGGTGCGGGTGCAACGCTGAGGGTTGCGATCCTGTTGCCGGTCCCGGTCTGGTACCGGCGCAACACTGAGGGTTGCGATCCATTGCAGGACACGAAAAAAAAAAAAAATCATCTTAGGCTGGATGGTTAGCTCAGTTGGTTACAGTATGGTCCTGATAACACCAAGGTCCAGGATTCCATCCCTGTACTGGCCAAGTGCCAAAAAAAAAATCATCTTAGAGTTTTGAATTTGTTTTTTTTTTTTTTTTTTGTCTTTTGTCTTTTTTTCCGTGTCCGGCAGTGGATCGCAACCCTCAGTGTTGCCCCCGTACCGGACCGGGGACCGGCAACGGGATCGCAACCCTCGGCGCTGCCCCCGCGCCTCGCTCAGCCAGTGAGCGGGAACCGGTCTGCGGGAGCGCCGCCACGCTTCCCAAGCAGCGCACTATCCAGTGCGCCACTGGGCCGGCCCAGAACATTTTACTTTTTAAAAAGTAGTACATGAATGTGGTTCAAAAAAAAAAAAATTGAAATAATACTAAAGGCTATACAGTGAAAAGTAAGTTTTCCTCCTATTCCTGATCTCCCAATCCTCCATATTCCTTTCCCAGAAACAATCATTATTTGTGAATGGTGTATCCATCCAGAGAGGTTATGCATAATCCAATATATATGGATTTGTACTTTAAAAAAAAATGTAAATGTTAGGATTTTACACATTGTTTTATACCTTCGCCTTTTGCCCCCTTTTCAAGTTTTTTTAAAGTTGTTAATAAGGCAAGTTAAAATGTGATTTTACAAGTTTGAAAATCCTTGAAGTCTGGAATCATCTCTTCTTTTGTTCCTTTCATAGGACATATAAAATATACTTAAGTATTTTGAACTTAGTTTTATTCTTCTAGTAATTAAGATCATACTTGACATTAGTCTGAATAAGAATCAATGTGTGTTCTATTCACCTCTATTCTAAGCATTTAATTTCTCTCCCATAGTCAAAACTCAATTGTGAAAAGGCTAGGGATAGTGACAATGTGAAACAAAATAAGAGAGCTCAAAGGGTCTCATTTTTACCTTTGGTCTTACCCAAGACTTTTAAAATGACTTACTAAAAAAGTTTTAAAATTGCTTTATTTTTTATTTAGTAATACTAAGTGCTAGGTTAGTATGTAGTCTGCAGGGAACACAAAGATGGTTCAGTCTCTACACACGTCATTTCTTTTCTTCCTGTTTCTATTGCACGGCAGGAAATTAAGGGGCTAAATAGTTCATAACTAGATAACCAAGTCCTAAATAATCAGTCATCAGTTGCAGTTTTTAAAATAAAAAGTTAAAAAAAAAAAGTTGTTTCCTGTGGGAAAAAAACTGTATTTGAAGTAATGAAGTGCTAAATATGTGAAGTTTTACCATTAGTGGGCAATTTATGAAATTTTTTCTTTTTTACTATTTATCTGCTGTATGTGTCCTCCAAAATTCATATTGAAATGTAATTGCCAATGTGATAGTATTTTGGTGGGGCCTTTAGGAAGCTCTGCCCCGATGAATGGAGTTACCGACTTTGTGAAAGGGTTGGAGGGAACTAGCTAGGCTCTTTTGTGCCCTTCTGTCCCTTCTGCCATGTGAGAACACAGCATTTGTCCTCTCCAGAGAACACAGCAACAGGGTGCCTTCTTGGAGGCAGCCACTGGGCCCTCACCAGGCAGTTAACCTGCTGGCTCCTTGATTGATCTAGAACTTCCCAGCCTCCAGAATTTGAGAAATAAATTTCTGTTGTTTATAAATTACCCAGTCTCAGGTATTTTGTTATAACAATACAAACAGACTAAGACAATATCAATATCTCTGTCTGCCTCACAGGTCAGTTTTATCTGACTGCAGCTACATCAAGTATCCCAGTCTATCTCATATTTACAGTAAAATAAGTGGGAAATACTAGTCATTTAATAAGAACCTACTCACCTATTGTATCCTACACATTTTCACATATTTTGTGGTTTGTGCTTTATGTGCTCTATTCTAATCCTTACAATAGTTCTAAAATAGTTCAAAAAAATAAATTACTCCCATTTTATAGATAAAGAGACTAAAGTTCTGAGACAGTGAAGCAGTTGCCAAAAGTAAGAGAGTAAATGACAAAGCTGGGATTTGAATCCTGCTCCATGTGAATTCAGGCTCTAAAGGATGAAATTCTATCAGCAAAACTAATGAAACAGTTTCAGACATAAAAACTTTTAAAAATTAATCACGTTTAATCTGATAACATACCCTTCCTCCATTTTATATGAGTTATACTTCATGGCACCATATAAACATAGAAGACTCTATGCTTTTTAGTCATCTGCACAAGAAAAGAAAACTCCATTCTGACGCATACCAAATATCAAAATTTACACCAGAGTGTAATGATACACAGCTTAAGCTAGCTTGAGTTAAGTTTCTGTTACTAGCAAGCCAAGAAGCTTTAACCAACAGAACTACTCTAGGGATGGTTGTAAAATTTACCTCTAAGGGAAGACTGCTTTTTTGAAAAACCAGTTTAATGGGTCTTCTGGGTATATAAAAATAAAGCAAAAATTCATTCTGGAACGAAGAAGCTCAGAACAGTTATGGACAATGTAATGTACAGTGATGTAAAAGAACAGCTACATTGTGGGCAAGGTTGTGCCTTTGCAGGTAGCATGTTAATGCTTGTTTGCTTTTTTTGTTGTTTTTCATTTTAACAGGGAAGGTCTTTATTTTCTTTGATTAGGGCTGGAGACAAAGGAAGATGGAACTCTGGGGAGGGGAAGACTGGGTAAAGGAGACTTTCATCCTCGCAAGATAAGTTGGCCTGTTAAACAGGGTGACTGAGTAGAGAGGCTCCCCCCAAAACGGACATGACCTAAGAACTCGAACAGTGAATTATGCTATTTAGTTTTAATTTTGATTCTTGTATTATGCTCAGGGTTCCACTTAAAATTTTAAACATGGCAGGCTACTCTTAGCCCTGCTTTGGGAAAATAAGCTGCACTCAAGCTTAAGAAGATATTGCTGTGAGTGTATATTGGCAGAGTCACTTTGTAAAGCTTTTGGCGGTGTCTTGTGTACCCCTCCAAACCTAGAAAAATGCTACCACATATGCATCAGAACACTCTGTAAGAATATTCATAGCATCAATTTACATAATAGTGGAGGGGCGGAGAAAAGAAAGGAAACCATTTATTTTATTTTATTTTTCTTAATTTTATTTTGTCGATATACAATGAGGTTGATTATTGTGGCCCATTACTGAAACCCCCCTCCCTCCTCCCTCTCCTCCCTCCCACCCAACAATGTCGAAAGGAAACCATTTAAATGTGATAAAAAAAATGAATAAATTATATATAGTCATATAATGGAAAGCTACATGGCAAAGAAAATGAACCACAACTACATACAACAGAGATGGATTTTAGAAGCATAATGTTGATTGAAAACAAGCAGCAGTATAATGCAACATGGAAATAATTTTATAAAATTCAAAGACAAGCAAAAGTAGTATATTGTTTAGGAATATATACGGTAATTACATAAAAGCTAAAATGATCTTTTAAAAAAAATCAGGATAGTGATCACTTTTGAGAGGAAAGGAGGGAAAAGGTGGGATCTGGCAGGAGCACACAGGAAGCTTCATTAGCACATACAGGTTAATGTTCTGTTTCTTAAATTGAGTGGCACAGTCACAGGTGTTGGTTTTACGTTTTATAATTTACATTAACATATTATTTTGTACGTGTTGGACTTTTTTTAAATGAAAGAATAAAGTAATTGTCAGATTGCTTGACAGCATGGTTACACTTGTACTGCGATGAACTGTGGCCGGGTTTTTGCTTTTGTTTTGTTCTAGGGGTGGAGAGGAAGAGCGTCCTATTTAAACAGCTATCCTGAAGTATCTTCATGAGCGAGGGTGCAATTATTTTCTCTGCTCGTGGGACAATGATGATTTTTGCCCAGCATTTCCCAGGAACTGTATAGCAGTGAGGATCAAATGGATACAGCAGAAAGTTTACTGATTTCACACTGTTGCAAAATAGAACTTGACACTTTATATTTAGCAAGTTGCCATACCTGGTTTTATGCATTTTTGATAGCTCTATACAGTTTCCAAAAGTTGCAACATTTTCCCCTCTTAGAAACTGAGGGAGGGCCGGCCTGTGGCTCACTTGGGAGAGAGTGGTGCTGACAACACCAAGTCAAGGGTTAAGATCCCCTAACCGGTCATCTTTAATAGAACCCCCCCCCCAAAAAAAAAAAAAAAAACTGAGGGGAGGGATGGTCCCTCCTCTTTCTCTGCATCCCTCGCAGCCCCCAAGCCTTGGCCTCTGCTGTTCCTTATGCCTGGAATACCCTTTGCTGCTTTGCTGGTCTGGCCGAGTCCTGTTCCTCCTTTGGAAATTTAATTTAATGGGGTGACGCCTCTTGGAAACTGTCTCCTCTTTCTCCTCTTTCATCCCAGCATCACTACAGCCCTGAGGATTTTGGGTAGGTCACTTCGGTGAACCTGTTTCCATGAGGATCGAATTATCTTGGGTGTCTGAGAAGATAGTGCAGTAGGTGTGGAGCTCAGGCTTTTGGGTCACGCGGCCAAGTTCGAATCCT
Organism: Galeopterus variegatus; assembly: GCF_000696425.1. Lineage (NCBI taxonomy): Eukaryota > Metazoa > Chordata > Mammalia > Dermoptera > Cynocephalidae > Galeopterus > Galeopterus variegatus. Next base: position 225,707 of record NW_007726261.1, on the reverse strand, counting down.
CTTTCCTCTGTGAGGATTTGGGTTAATCACAGGGATTCAATTTCTTCAGTTTGACAGCGGGTGGTTTTGACTGCAAAAAATTAGTACTCGGGGGAACTCGGCCACCGCTTAGCACCTCCTGGGTATTTGCACCCTTTCTTTGGGATCCTCGGGCTGGAGAGAGGAGGCCCTTCCCATCCTCCCTACAGTGGAGACCGCCCTCAGCGGGCCCAGTCTCGCTACGCGGAGAAAGTCCTCCGCGTAGGAAGCGCCTGATGGCTGGAAAGAGAAAGCTTTGGCGGCGCTCTAGCCCTCCGAGATCACTATGCTCTGCCCACGTGTCGGCCCTGATTGGCTGAAGTTCGCTGCTTGTAGGCGGGACTTCCGGGACAGAGGTGGTAGCTGGAAGGGATAGGACTTCCGGCGCGAGGCGCAGTCGTCGCGTTAGCCCGGCCCGATGGCGGCCCCGCTCCTTCACACGCGGTTGCCTGGGGATGCGGTCGCTGCGGCCTCTGCGGTCACCACGCTGGGCGCTTCGAGGACTGGGTGAGATGCGGGCCGCTGCCTTCTGCATGTCTGGGACCAGGTTGCGGCAGTGCATCTGAAAAGGCCCGGGACAGAGCTAGTGGAGTGTGGCCGGGGCAGGGGGAGAGTGTCATCTCGGGTTCCCGGGAGTGAGCACATTCCCTTTACGTGGGTGGTGGAGTTAGGAGCGGTTTGGAAAAGTGAGTCTGTCCTCTGTTCCAGAGGTCCCCGTTCTCCCCACTGGGCTCCCTCTCAGCGTCCGAGGCCTGGGGCTCCTTTACTCCTCTTCCCTCCCGCTTCTTCGTCTGGATTTGGAAGGGGTTCCTGGGCTGTTTGGGTTATCAGCTGAATGCTTCACTGATAGCAAATTGATTCTTAAATTTTTTTGTTTGAAGTTTGTTGCGACACATTTGTTTAACGATCTTTATTTTGCTCCTCCACTTTTAAAGTTTCTAATATCCATAAAACGCTTGGGGTTTAACTTTCAGAGTCATTAGTGGGATGTTATGTTTTCTTCGCCAACCTAATCTATTTAAATTAAGCAAACCTAGTATAATTTCATTCACAATATTTATTGAACTTTTACTTACTGTGTTAGATACTAGGGACAGGAGTCCATCCAAAGAGACTGACGTCATCCTTGCTCTCAACAGAGCTTACAGTCTAGGGAGAAAGACAGTAGATAGGCCAATAAAATGAACAAGATGATTTCAGATAGTGATAAGTGCTGTGAAATTATAAAACCAGGTAATGGGGGAGGGAAGGGGGGTTTGAGTAGTTTAGATTTCTGTGGGGAAGGCCTCTCTGGCATTTGGGCTTCAACTTGAATGAACACAAGAATCCAGCCATGTATAGATCTGGGAAGAGTGTTTTCAGTAGAGTGAACTGCAAGTGAAATGGGAAGCAGATTGGCAAGTGTGAAGAACAGAAACGACACTTCTGTGGCTGCAGTAAAACAAGTGGTTGGAGATGAGGTCAAGAGAGGCAGACAGCGGCCAGATTAATGCAGGCCCTGAAGACCACAGTAAGGAGTTTGGATTTTTATTCTGAGTGTAGCAGGAAGACACTTTTTGAAAGATCATTTGGTTGCTGAGTAAAGGATGGATCTTTGGGGGATAAGTGTGGCAGCAAGGAGAACAGTCAAGAAGCATTAGCAGTAGTCTAAGTACTGAATGATGTTGGTTCAGTAAACGTTAGCTATTACAGTTTTTATTATTCTCTGTCATGAGTTTAATAGCTTGGTAATCTTGGTTCTAAGAATTTCAGATATGCTTGCATTAGAGAATGATTTCTTCAATTCTCCCCCAAGAAAAACTGTTCGGTTTGGTGGAACTGTGGCAGAAGTCTTGCTAAAGTACAAAAAGGTAAGAGGAGATATGTGTGAGGTTAGTTTTTGTCAGTGAGAATACAACTATAGCTGTTATACTAAAGACCAAAAGACATAAAATGAATTTCAGATACCAGTATTGAAGTCAAATATTTAACAGCATCATGATGTCAGCTCAAAATTAGAGTAATGATGGGCTGGCTAGTTAGCTCACTTGGTAGAGTGTGGTGCTGATAACTCCCAGATCAAGTTTCGGATCCCCATACCAGCGGGCTGCCTGCCACTCTCCCCTGCCAAAATTAAGGTAACGATGTCTTAAGGTTTCACCTCTTCAAATGATTTATTTACATAGTATCTTTTAAGAACTTTAGCAAGTGCTAGAATGAAAAACTAAGAACGTTTTATTTCTTAAGGAATTACCTAAGTATTTGGACAATAAATCATCTCTATTAATAGAGGTTTTTGTTTGCTAGTTTAGAAGTGATTCTACTAAATCTCAGCAATAGAGAAAAAATGTAAATGACTGTACATTTATGTGTGATAGCTGTTTATATCCATATACATATATGAATGGATACTATCTTAGTTCCCCCTGAATTAGATCATTACAGCAATTTTTTCCTCTTGCTTTTTGAGAATTCTGAGTATCAACTATCATATTTAAATGTCAGTATGCAAATATACCTGAGTATGAAGGCTTTTTTGTTATTTCTCATTTTCTTTCTTTTTTTTTTTTTCTTTTTGTCTTTTTTTACTGACCGGTAACGGGATCGCAACCCTCAGTGTCGCACCTGTACCGGGGACTGGCAACAGGATCGCAACCCTCGGTGTTGCGCCCGCACCGCGCTCAGCCAGTGAGCGGGAACTGGTCTCCACATGGGATCCGAACCCTCGGCTGGAGCACCGCCGCGCTCCCAAGCGGCGCACTCTCCAGTGCGCCACTGGGCCGGCCCTCTCATTTTCTTTTTTTAAAGTTGCCTGGCTCCAGTAACATGAGGTTTTAATCATGAGTTTATAATCCGCAATCGATGTGTGAAAGTTAAAATGTTCCTTTTGTAATTTTGTCAGATGTTAAGGTATAGTTAAAAGTCTTGCAGTTGATATTTAACAGGAAACCAAAGCAAGCATAACTTAATTTTTTCCCCTTCTTGTTAAGGGTGAAAAAAATGACTTTGAGTTGTTGAAGAACCAGCTGTCAGATCCACATATAAAGGTAAATAATTTTGTGTTTGATCATTAGCAAAGTTATTGCCACTTTGTACAAATACCTACTTCTTAAACCTCTCCTTCAGTGTCTTCAATCCTCCTGTCTTCTGATCATTTATCTCTAATCATTCTTTTTGATAGGTTCTTTTAAAATTTGCTATCAATTTAAATTTGGTTTGATTCCAAACTTAACCTTCGTCTCATTCTGCAAATTCTTCTTGTGAGATCTCCTTGTGCCCTCATGGCTTTGGAATCTTGGAGTCTTTCTGGATTTTCTCACTTCTCATATCTGTTTATTCACTAAATCCTTTGAGGAAAAAAATTCTTTCATGTTTTCCCATTTTATTGGTGCTCTCTTGTCTGGATTCTTCCAATAACCTCTTAAGTGGTCTCTAGGTTCCAATCCTCCACTATCTCAACCCTTTACCCCCACCCCAAAGTTATCCTCAACAGTGTAGCCTGACTCATCTCTCCAAAGCACATGTCTCAGCATGTAATTTCCCTAGTAAAAAAAACTTCATGTCTATGGAAAAATAAAGGACCAGATTCTTAGCAAGGCCTGCAACAGTTTTTTCTATGTTCAATTTCATTAAATACTTTAGTCCCAGAATTTGTCTTTTCTTTTCATCTTTATGCCTTTGCATGTCCCTTTTCTTTCTGTGTCCACTTTATTTGCTACCTGTTTGAGCATGGGCTCTGGCTACATTGCTTCTTTCCTTACTAGTTATGTGACCAAAGGCAAGTTACTGCACTTCTGTGTCCTCATCTACAAAATGGGAATCAATAGTAGTACCTACCTCATGGAGTGGTTGTAAGGGCTAAATATTCATTTAATAGTATATGTTAAAGTCTTAGAACAGTGCCCAGCACACAGTAAATGCTGTGTCAGTGTTTACTATTATTATTCCCATTATTACTGGAATCTACAAAACTACTCTCTCTTTGAAACCCAGCTGAAATGTCATCATCTTTAATGGAGCTTTCCCTGGTTTTCTCTAAACAGATTGTTGTTCCTTCATTTACTCCATGTTCACGCTTCCAGCAGATCTTTCTAATTACAGATCTGGCTTACAAGGCCCTCCATGATCAGTCTGGCCCTTCTTCGTGCCCCAAATTTAGCTGTCTTGGTTACACTATATATATATATATATATATATATATTCCAGCCATTCAGAATTACTTTCAGTTTTCCGAAAACATGCTTTTCCTTTTGTAAGAAATATAACCCCCGGAAAATATTCACTCTGTTATTATTTAAAGGTAGCGAAGTGTCACTTCCTCTTTAAAGCTTTTCCTAGTCCCTGCCTTCTTTACAGGTACAAAGGGCCATTTTCTTTGTGTTTTGCTGCATTTTATATTAGCAGTTCTCATTTTTGGTATCTTGACATATCAAGAATCAGGGCTGGCCCGTGGCTCACTCGGAGGAGTGCGGTGCTGATAACACCAAGGCCACGGGTTCGGATCCTATATAGGGATGGCCGGTTGGCTCACTGGCTGAGCATGGTGCTGACATATCAAGAATCAGGGCTGGCCCGTGGCTCACTCGGAGGAGTGCGGTGCTGATAACACCAAGGCCACGGGTTCGGATCCTATATAGGGATGGCCGGTTGGCTCACTGGCTGAGCATGGTGCTGACATATCAAGAATCATACACCACTTGTGTTTCTGTTAGTTCAGAGGAGTGTTGCAAGTAGTTTGCTTCTAATAATGGTTTAATGCTAATGCACCAAAGTCTGGCAGTGGTTTACTTTTTACAATGGAGCATTTAAATTTTATCCTAGTAATTCTGTTGTACTCTTTTTTGGTATAAGAGGGCTAGGATAAATCTTATTCGTCTTTATTTGCCTATAACTTAGTTTGTCTTGTTCATGCCTCAGCCCTTAGTGTTATTCTTAAGCGTTGTGAACATTATGAAATTACCACAGTGCAAATGAGTTGTGATGTATTTATTTTACAGCCAAGTTACTTGGGATTTTATCAGAAAATGGCCAGTCCCATAAGTTTGTCACATAAGGCATAGAAAGCACTCAGCAGTTGAGTGAAGGTGGGGAAAGGTGGTAGCTCCTTCTCTGCACAGAGCAAGGCACTGTGGGAGAGTGGGTGGTGCACAGCTTTGACTGTGAAGTACAGGTTTGAACCTGGTTTTTTACTGGCTTCTTGGTTGGGCAAGTTGCTTATTAATCTCCCTTAATCTCAAATTTCTCCACTGTAAAACAGGAGTAGCTTATCATCTTGTAGAGTTTTTAGAATTAGATAAAGACATACATATAGTGTTGAACACCATGCCTGGCAAATGGTGTGCTCTCACTAAATGGTACTCCCTATTAATAGTCTGTTGCTGTAGGTAAGACATTGTATGGCTTTTATTTGTATGTCTCTTTCTCCTACTGGGTCTAAATGAGCATTGACCATTTTCTTTCACAAATGAGGGGCTTTTTCTTATAGTTTTTTCTTTTATATGTTGTATATATGCATGAAAATAAATAATATTTTTATTTTACATAAATAATATATTGTATACATGGATTTTTGTGGGTTTTTTGTTTAGCAATTTTTCTCATGTCACCAAAAATTATTATGAACAGTAATTTTATTTTCTGAAAAATATTTCATGTAGTGGACCATCATTTATACAGAAGACATCTTAATACATTTGAACCCAGCCACAGGCTGGATTTAGGAGAAGTTATATTTATTGATGACTCTAGTTAATCAGCCTTGACTGAATGTTATCAACATGCTTTCTGGTCAGCTTGAATATGGAGGAAATAGATGTAGCTACTGGTCCTTCGTCGTCTTCTAATATTTGAATCTGCTATTAATTTTTCTTTTTTTTTTTCTTATTTATTGAATCAAAATCGATTGTACATATTTTTGGGGTTGAACATTGAGATATGTTGATTAAATCAATATTACTAGCATATATATTGTTACAAATCGTAATTATTCTTTATACCCCTTGTCCAATCTCTCCCCATCCCACTCTCCTTCCCACCTCCCTCACCCTCCCACCACTGATAACCCTAGATTTCTTCTCTCCTTCAGAAAGAATAATGGTTACTCTGTTAATTTGTTGCCTAGATGATCTGTCCAATGCTGAGAGATGTGATCATGTCCCCCAATATTATCATAGAGCAGATGCTTCTTCTGTCACTCTGAAATGAGTTTTGTGGAAAGAGACATCCTTTCCTTTTCTTTGTCTCTGCTTGTGACTCTTCTTGTGTGCATGCTCCAGTGGTTGGTGGACCATCTGCGTGGTGGTTGTGGCGTCTAGCCACTTTTGCGGCAGCCATGGTTATTGTGGTGGCTGTGGAGGGCCACCCACGTGGAGGTACTGTTTTTGGCACTCTCCTTGGCACTGCCATTATGCCTGGTTGTGGGGTGTGTTTGGTCCCCTTCTCCATGCCTCTGGTCCCTGGGCAGGACCCAAGGCACTGGCGCCATGTGCCTGGTTGTGGGAGGAGGGTCTGGTTCCTGGCTCCATGCCCTGGGTTTCTGGCGCCATGCCCCGGGTCCCTGGGCAGACCCCAAGGTGCTGGCATGGTTGTGGGAGGACGGTCCAGTTCCTGGGTCCATGCCCCAGGTCCCTGGGTGGGCCCCAAGGTGCTGGAGCCATGTGCCTGGTTGTGGAACGAGGGTCCGGTCCACCTCTCCATGCCTCGGGTACCCAGGTGGGTCCCGAGGTGCTGGTGTTTTGAGCCTGGTGTGGGAGGGTGTTCTGGTCCCCTTCTCCATGCCCCAAGTCCCTGGGTAGGCCCCAAGGCTCTGGCTTGGTATGCCTGGTTGTGGGAGAGAGGTCCAGTCCCCTTCTCCATGCCTCGGGTCCCTGGGCGGCTCCGAGGTGCTGGCGTGGTGTGCCTGGTTGTGGGAGAGGGGTCCGGTCCCCTTCTCTATGCCCTGGTTCTCTGGGCGGACCCCGAGGTGCTGGCATGGTGTGCCTGGTTGTTGGAGGGTGGTCTGGTCCCTGACTCCAGACCCCGGGTCCCCGGGTGGGACCTGAAGCACTGGCTTGGTGTGCCTGGTTGTGGAAGGGGGGTCCAGTCCCCTTATCCATGCCCCGGGTCCCTGGGCAGGCCCTGAGGGACTGGTGCAGTTTGCCTGGAAGTGGGAGTGGGGTCCAGTCCCTGGATCCAAGCCTCCGGTTCCCAGGCAGGCCCCAAGGTGCTGGTGGTGTGCCTGGGCTCGAACTAATTTTTTGTCCTTTGCTTCTAACATGGGGGAACTTCCTGTGGGAACCAGTACTTGAGCTGTGGTTGTTTAAATTGCTACTTTGCTGCTGTTTCCCTAGGGAAGACTTTTTATGCAGCTCAGGGTTTAATGGTTGACCTTATAGGTACTTCCGGCTCTCCAGAGACCCAGTGGATCTGTGTTCTGTAGAATCTCTGATCTGGGCCTGAGTTTTTTCATCAAACTGCACCCCATGCAATTCTGCATTCCTGACCAGTCTCCTCTGAGTGGTCCTGTGCTGATTGGGGGGCAGGTCGGCTGTCCTTGCTGTGTCCCAGTGTTCTCCCGGTGTTCCCATATCGCCCACCGCCCATGCTCCAAACAATTCCCATGGGATGTGCCCTGCACTGTTCCATTGCGATGACTCACCGGCCTCTGAATGGCTCCCTTTTTTCAGTTGTTCTAGCTCCTTGCTCCTGCGTGGGTCCATGGGAAACCTATTAGTGGTCTTGCTGTCCTGGGGGCTGCCAAGGTCCTCTTCTCCCCTGCTGCCTCCGAGTAACTCCATCTGAAGGGCACAGCTTCAGCTTCTGCCAGCTCCAGCTCCATGTGCTCATCAGCTCGAGCCTTAAAGCAGCCGCAGTCTGAAATGCTCAGAGCAGCTTTTTCTTTCTCTCATCGTAGTTTCTCCTGCCTTCAAGAACTCTGTAGGTCTCTCCTCCTCTTCCCCTGAGCTCCAGCGGCCCCAGCTTGGCAGATGTTACATTTTTTAGTTGTAAATTTGGTTGATTTGTGGGAGAGAATGACACTGGGAACTGTCTAGTCTGCCATCTTGACTGGAACTCCTGAATCTGCTATATTTCTGCAATTTTAAAAAGTTCCAGAAGTCAACATTTGACATGTTTTTACTTTTTAAGGGCGAACAAGAGTGATCCGGCTAAACTATTACATTTATTTTTCTGTATGTTGAGTTACTAGAGTAATTTTTTTTTCATAGGAAAGTTTATTGTGATATCTTTTTTTCTGTTTTGATACCCAATTTTGGTTCAATTCCAAGTTTGTGACTTTTTCCCCCTAACTTAAATTTTATTGACAGATGATTGATAAAAGGTAGATATAATCTTCTCTGTTTCTTTGTTTAAGGATGATCAGATCATTAACTGGCTGCTAGAATTTCGCTCTTGTATCATGTACTTGACAAAAGATTTTGAACAGCTTATCAATATTCTATTGGTAAGTTCATCATTTATTTCACTGACTAGTATGTAAATAAATACTTTGAAAATAGATTGAGGGCCGGCCCGGTGGCGCACTGGGTAGTGCGCCGCTTGGGAAGCGCGGTGGCGCTCCCGCCCGAGGGTTCGGATCCCACATACGGACCGGCTCCCGCTCACTGGCTGAGCGAGGCACGGGAGCAACGCCGAGGTTTGCAATCCCGTTGCCGGTCCCTGGTCCGGTACGGGGGCAACACTGAGGGTTGCAATCCGTTGCCGGACACGGAAAAAGACAAAAGACAAAAAAAAAAAAAAAGAAAATAGATTGAAAATAGAATATATTATATCGGCAAAATGTCTCTATTATCTTCTCCCAATTCTAGAGATTGCCTTGGTTGAATAGAAGTCAAACAGTGGTGGAGGAATATTTGGCTTTTCTTGGGAATCTTGTATCAGCACAGACTGTCTTCCTTAGACCATGTCTCAGCATGATTGCTTCCCATTTTGTACCTCGTAAGTGGTTACTTTTTGCTTGCTTTGATATTTCTTTGTTTTAAACATCTCTTTATTAAAATACTACCTTCCCCTTACACATTGGAGATTTTACCATGAAGATTCCAGATCGTATTGTCATGAGTTCTAGTAGACATCTGTTCCTTATAAGGGCCCCTGTGGAGGTGTCTAGATTGATTGGTTGCTGTGATATTTTTTGGGGGGTGCATCTGGCTAGTAGAGGGATTGGACCCTGGACCTTAGCGTTATCAGCACCGTGCTCTAACCAGCTGAGCTAATTAGTCAGCTCAGTTGCTGTGATTTTTATGGGTTGTAATCTGCTTTAGTGAGCTTCTGATGAAGTCTTAGAACTCATCTAGGAATTGGGGGCTGTTTTAAAAACTATGCAATTGCCTTTTTTTTTTTTTTTGAGACTGGCCGCACTGTGCTCAGCCAGTGAGCGGTGACTGGCCATCCCCATATAGGATCCGAACCCGCGGTGGGAGCGTTGCTGTGCTCCCAGCGCCACACTCTCCTGAGTGCACCACGGGCTTGGCCCGCAATTGCCTTTTTTTCAGATTGTAATCTAATTATTGTGCTGAGTTTGCACTATGGGAAAATAGTTCTTTTGTATAGCTGTTTATTTTCTTAGTCAATGACAGATTAATGTAATTTCTTTTTCCCTCAAAAGCCCGAGTGATCATTAAGGAAGGCAACATAGACGTTTCAGATTCTGATGATGAAGATGATAGTAAGTATGAAAAGGATTAAAGCAAAGAATGTCTCCTGTGTCTTAAAAAATGCATGCTGAATGGTAAAATATACTGGTACCTAGTCTAGTTAAGTAGACAGCAACAAGTGACAACCTTTGACAGAATATTTTTGTTATATTTTGCATTAATATGTAATCAGCTGACCTAAATTCATTACTTAATGTAACTAGTCCATTTAGTCTTCATCAGTAGTTGGTTGAAATTATTATTTCTCTGACAAATTATTCAGTTTTGGTTAGCATGTATTTTTAGCTTCACATACATAATTTTTCAGTTTTCAGTTTTGTTTTGATGTTCGTTCATAATCTCAACTTTTCTGCTTGTAGATCTTCCTGCAAATTTTGATACATGTCACAGAGCCTTGCAAATAATAGCAAGATATGTCCCATCGTGAGTATACTTTTGTTACTGATTTTGATTCATGGTGCTGAATTCTCAAGAAAATTATAATCAATTAGTAGAAAATTATAAAATACCAGTAACATCAAAACTTGAGTCTTATCCTTTGTTTTTTGTATCCTGTTGATGAAACATCACATTCTATAGAAAATGACATTTCTGTTTTTATTCATTGTTTTTTATTATTTTTCAAACCTCATATATAAATTCTCCCCCAAATTTTGTATAGTGGTTGGAATTTTGCTTTTATCTTCAACAGATATGATACTCAAAATTTTTCAGTGAGAAATCTCTGAGTGTTTGTGTCATGCCATATGAATAAAAACTCCAGTTCTAAGAAAAGCTTTTCAGGTTTGTGGGTTTCTTTTGGAGGGTTGGACTTCTAGTTACCTCTGTAAGTTTATTATTTGACTTAAACTCAAGTTGATAATTCTCCCCTTTTTAAAAATTATATTACGTAGTGGGAAATGTTTAGATTTCAAACTGAAGCTCTATTAAGCTTTTGCAAAAAAAGCTCCATCTTTGATGAGCTGTTGATATAATAGTTAATAGAAGCTTATTTTCCCCTAAGTAATTACAGATTTTCTCTGAAGTTATACATTCATTTTAAGTTCCATTTGCTTGAGGTAGTGGTTGTTATTTGCTCCTGTGTCTATCCATTCTCATATTTGCTCTTAGAATGGAAATGTTATCCTGATGATTGGATAAAGAAAATGTGGTATATATACACAATGGAATACCACTCAGCTGTAAAAATGAAATTCTGCCATTTGCAGCAACGTGGATGAGCTACAGAAAATTATGTTAAGTGAAATAAGCCAGCTGCAGAAAGAGAAAGATGGCATGTTTTCACTCATGTGGAAGCTAAAAAAGTCAATCTCATAGAAGTAGAGAGTAGAATAGTGGTTATAGAGACTTGTAAGGGGAGGAGGAATGGGGAGAAGGTGGTCAATGGATACAAAATTGTAGAGAGATAGGAAGAATAAAATCTAGTATTCAATAGCAAATATAGGGAGAGTGCAGTCAACAACAAATTACTGTATAGCTTCAAGTAGCTAGTTGAGAGGATGTTGAATGTTCCCAACACAAAGACGTGACAAATATTTGAGGTGATGGATATGCTTTATATCCCGATATGATCATTACACACTGTCTGAATGTATCAAAATATCACATTGTACTCCATAAATATATACAATTATCATGGGTCAATTTAAAAAAAAATTTCAGAGACAGAAGTGGATTAGAGATTATGAGAAACTGGGGGTGGGAAGGGGGAGAGATAATAAGAAAATGAGAAGTTATTACTTAATGGGTACAGAGTTTAGGATGATGAAAAAGTTTTGGAAGTAGATAGAGGTAGTGGTTACATAGCATTGTGAGTGTAATTCTGCACAATTGTATGTTTAAAAATGCTTAAAATGGCAGTCCTTATGTTTCATATGTTTTACCACAATAAAAAAAAAAAAGGAAAAAAAACCCCACATATAAATCTTAAAAAAAAGAAAAAGAAGAATGGAAATGTAACCTTTCTAGAAAGTCTAGTTAACATGAATTGGTTGAACTTTTTTTTTAAAAGGACACCGTGGTTTCTCATGCCAATACTGGTGGAAAAATTTCCATTTGTTCGAAAATCAGAGAGAACATTGGTAAGAAATCTTTTCTTGGTGAAAATAATGGAAAAGTTGTTTTGTGTGATTTTGCTTTATAGGATGTTAAGTCTTTTTCTTTTTTTTTCTCCGTGTCTGGCAACGGATCGCAACCCTCAGTGTCGCCCCCGTACCGGACCGGGACCGGCAACGGGATCGCAACCCTCGGTGTTGCTTCCGCACCTCGCTCAGCCAGTGAGCGGGAACCGGTCTGTATGTGGGATCCGAACCCTCGGCGGGAGCGCCACCATGCTCCCAAGCGGCACACTGTAGCAGTGCGCCACCGGGCCGGCCCTAGGTCTTTTTCTTAGAAATTGTTTTGTCTTCAGCTTTTGAACTTAAGACTAAGAATTTGACTCAGATTCCTTTCTTAGTGTGACTACTAGGGATTCCCAGTCCCTTTTTATCTTACTACTATGTGCAAGTCAAGGTCAGAGTCCATCTCAGAAATATCTTTAGAGCCTTAATGCTTGTACACATAAAAATTACTAGAAGATAGGGCCGGCCCGTGGCTCACTCGGTAGAGTGCGGTGCTGATAACACCAAGGCCCCGGGTTCGGATCCCACATAGGGATGGCCGGTTCGCTCACTGGCTGAGCGTGGTGCTGACAACACCAAGTCAAGGGTTAAGATCCCCTTACCGGTCATCTTTTAAAAATAAATAAATAAAAATTACTAGAAGATAATAGTCCATATATTACTAATTATAAACATGCCTTATTTGAACATGAAAGCAGAACTTTTTATACATGAATTCTCCTTAAGTTTTTGTGCAATATTTAGATCATCTGTGTAGTTTTCAATAATTAATAGTGGTTGCCTTCTAAGCATAGATTATTTTTTCCTAAATAAGATATTACATATATTAAATAAGGAGTTAATAACTTTTGCTAATGTTTGTGATAGTCTGCTTCAAGTGGAATATTATAAAACACCATATATCTTATGAATGTAGATGCAAAAATTTTCAACAAATACTGCGAAACTGAATCTAGCAACATATAAAAAGAATTACACACCAAGACCAAGTGGGATTTATCCTAGGAATGCAAGGTTGATTTAATATCCCAAAATCAATTAATATGTTATACCACATCCATAAAGGACAAAAACCACATGATCATCTCAATAGGTGTTTGACATACACCAGAACGCTTTCATGTCAGAAACAGAACATTCTCAAACTAATAAAGGGTATCTATGAAAATCCCACAAACATCTTATTCAGTGATGAAAGACTGAAAGCTTTCCCGTAAGATAAGGAACAAAACAAGGAGTCTGCTTTTGCCACTTGTCTACCACGGGCAGTTAGGCAAGAAATTAAAAGGTATCCAGATGGAAAGGAAGAAGTAAAACTCTTGCAGATGATGTGACTTTACAAGTTATCCTAAGGAATCTGCCAAAAAACCCATTAGAGCTAATGAGTTTAGCATAGTTATAGGATATAAGGTTAATAATAAAAAAAAACAGCTGTACAAGGCAATTTAATGGAGAATAGTCTTTTCAACAACTGGTGCTGGGACAAGTGGATATCCACATGCAAAAGACTGAAGTGTATGGACATCCATATACAAAAATGAAATCAAAGTGGATGAAAGACCTAATGGAAGAGCTGAAACTATTAAACTCTTAGAAGAATATAGATGTAAATTTTAATGACGTTGGATTAGGCAGTAGTTTCTAGATAGGACGCCTGGAGCATTAGCAACCAAATTAAAATAAATTGGACTTCAAAATTAAAAACTGTTGTGCTTCATAGGACACCTTCAAGAAAATGAAAAGACACTCCAAATAATGGGAGAAAATATTTGCAAATCATATGTCTGATAAAGGACATTTATATATAAAGAATTCTTATAACTCAATAGTAAAAGGGTAGATAACCCAGTTAAAAATGGGCAAAGGATCTGAATAGGCATTTGTCCAGAATAAGCACATGAAAGAAGCTCAGCCTTATCAGCCATCAGGGAAATGGAAATCAAAACTACTTCACACCCATTAGGATGGGTATAATCAAAAAGACAGGACAGTAACAGGTGTTGACAATTTTCTGTACCCTCGTACATCACAAGTGAGAACGTAAAACGGTACAGCTACTTTGGAAAACAGTCTGGCAGTTCCTCAAAAAAGATCAACATAGTATTACCATATGACTCAGCAATTCCACTGCTAGGTGTATACCCAAGAGAAATGAAAACATATGTCCACACGAAAACCTGTACAAGCATGTTCATAGCAGCAGCATTTGTAATAGTCTGAGTAGACACAACTCAAGTGTCCTATCAACTGATGAATAGATGAACAAAACATGGTATGTCTACAGTGAAATATTTGGCAATGAAAAGGAATGGTTTATATGCTAAAAGACCATGTATTATGTGATTCCATTTATATGAAATGTGAAGGATAGGCAAATATATAGAAATAGAAAGTAGACTAGTGGTTGCCTGGTATGTACTTTTTATAGAGATTCACTACTAATGGGTATGGGGTTTCTTTTTACGGTGATAAAAATATTCTAAAATTGGCTAGGGTGATGGTTGCACAACTCTGAATATACTAAAAACTTGAATTGTACACTTTAAATGGGTGAATTGTGTGGTATATGAATTATATCCCAAGCTATTTAAAAAACACTGTAGAAACAGGCAAATTATAAATTCAATTTACTGGAGATAGTTGGAATAATTATACTGAATATAATACATATATAGAAGTTACAGTTTCTGTATTGCTGGATAATCTTTTTTTCTATTTAAATATTTGAAACTAATGGTTGGGCTGGCCCATGGCTCACTCAGGAGAGTGCAGTGCTGATAACACCAAGGCCATGGGTTTGGATCCTATATAGGGATGGCCGGTTCCCTCACTGAGTGAGCGTGGTGCTGACAACATCAAGCCAAGGGTTAAGATCCCCTTACCGGTCATCTTTAAAAAAAAAAAAAAAAAAGCAAGGAACTAATGCTTGTGTAACTGATGTTTTGCTTACATAATTATGAAACATTATTCTCTGTTGAAATGTTTATCTTTTTATGGTTTATGCCTTAGGAATGTTACGTTCACAACTTACTAAGAATTAGTGTATATTTTCCAACCTTGAGGCATGAAATTCTGGAGCTTGTTATTGAAAAGCTACTCAAGTTAGATGTAAGTATTGAATAATCTATTTTCTCTTTGATTTTTTTTTTGGGGGGGGAAGGAGGGGGGGGGCTGGCCAGTACAGGGATCCATACTCATGACCTTGGTGTTATAAAGTTATAAGGCTGTGCTCTAACCAGCTGAGCTAACTGGCCAGCCCTAGCCTCTCGTTGATTTTCATTTATTGACTATATTGTCATTGTTATAATCCCAGTATGTGAAACAATAGAAAAGAATCCACAGTTCCGCCATCCTTTGCTTCATTTCTTGTAACATTTATTGAACTCCATCTACGTGCTGAGAGTTATGGACAGTTCCCCCTCTCACGATTGGAGAACAAGACATTAAATACATAGCCACGCAAATGTAAAAATGCTGTTGTAGAAAATGCTCTGAACGGGGCCGACCCTGTGGCGCATTCGTGAGAGTGCAGCGCTGGGAATGCAGCGCCGCTCCCGCCGCGGGTTCGGATCCTATATAGGAATGGCCGGTGCGCTCACTGGCTGAGTGCGGTGCGGGCGACACCAAGCCAAGGGTTGCGATCCCCTTACCAGTCACGAAAAAAGACAAAAAAAAAAAAAATGCTATGAATGAAATTGAGCTAGGGAACCTGATGTAGTTGGGTAAGGAAGGCATTCCTGAGGAAGTGATGTGGAGATGCGATTCTGTATGCCTTTTTTGTGTGTTTGAAATTTTTTACAAGTGCATATTATAATTGTGAACAAGTAAAACTTTTGTCTGTTTAAAGAGGCTTGCAATAGGTGCAGGGGAGATGAAAGGAGGTGGTGGATTCCAGCAGCATTGTGGAGGAAAGGTTAACTGGCCCTGGAGACAGTTGGAAGTGGGGAAGCAAAGGGCAAGGGAAAGGAATGCTTCAAAGGTAGCTCCCTGTGGAATCGAGTCCTGGTGTTGCCATTAACAGCAATAAGAAACATCAAGGGGAGGAAGTTGGAAGATATGAGTTCCATTTTGAACACGTTGAGTTGCTGGTGGGGGAGCTAGGTGGAGAATACTCACCGAGCAGTTGTAGCTCTGTGTGAGGGACTGAGAACAAACCTGTGGAATGATGCAGTTTAAAATGAGAGAGGGAAGGTGATCAGAAGTGGGAAGAAAACTAACAATATGGATACCCAGGGAGGATCTGGAGGAAGGAAGAATGTGGTCAGCAGCATGAGAAATTGCCAGTGTTTTTAAGTAGGATTAGAAAAGCGAGAGTCCGGGCCGACCCCGTGGCGCACTCGGGAGAGTGCGGCACTGGGAGTGCAGCAACGCTCCCGCCGCGGGTTCTGATCCTATATAGGAATGGCCGGTGCGCTCATTGGCTGAGCGCGGTGCGGGCCACGCCGCACCAAGGGATGCGATCCCCTTACCGGTCATGAAAAAGACAAAAAATAGAAAAGCGAGAGTCCTTGGATTTGGTGATTAGAAGGTGGCCTTTGTTGCCTGCTGGAGGGCCATGTCATTGCACAGGCAGAAAGTGCATTTCAGGAGAGCATGAATGGTTAGGAATTGGGGCTGTTAGAGACCTCGGTGAGGGTTTGTGGTGTAAGGAGGGGATTGGGCAGGGGTGAGAGAGGCATGGTTTGGGATTGGGGAGACTTGAGCAGGTTTGTGGACTGAGCAGATAGATGTCTTGGTGGAGAAAAACATGTGCTATAGGGGAGTGAGAAGATGTAGTGAGGCAGGCTTTGGAAGAGCTGGAAGTTGGGCTTGCTGGCATAGTGCTTACACCTCTCTGGCCAACTGCATACGTGATCTTTGTAAAGTCTTTTGTAGGTACTTCACGGAACATTATAGAATATGTTTACAAGGAAGATCATACATAGATAATAAAAAAGGCATGATTTAAGTGGTATGTTCAGCAAGATATTTGAAGTGTGATATACTACAGTAAATATTAGTCCTTCAAATTTGGCTTGCAGTTTATCGTTTTTCTGTTCAGTTGACTGATATGTCTATTGCACAGCACTTATGTATCTTGTGCATAGAAAGAGATGGAATAAATGTCACGTTTGTTGAGGCTGATTTAGAGCGTCACATCAGAGTTTATGTTGATTTTATTCAAGTATTTAGTAAAAGTGGCTTGGTTTAAAATATTTAAATTCCTTCATGACCCAGATCAATTTATAGGTTCATATCATAATTGTGTTATAGTGCTGTATATGGTGCTAATCTGGCTACCTTTAAAGTATGTATATCAGATGGGTTTTCAGCCCCAAAATAGCATAGTTATATGTTAAATGCTTTTATTCTTTTTCTTTGTTGTCATGTAGGTAAATGCATCCCGGCAGGACATTGAAGATGCTGAGGAAACAGCAGCTCAGACTTGTGGAGGGACAGATTCTACAGAAGGATTGTTTAATATGGTCAGCATTTCTATTAAGGAAAGCAGACATGGGAAGTTTAGCATTTCAGAGGGTGGGAAGAGACAGCTAGTGGCTTCTCATCTTTTTCAAGGCTTTAGGTTAAAACAATTAAAATAGTTCAGTAAGCTTGGAAATAATTCCTTAAATGAGTACTTTACTGACATGTTATTTATTGCCTAGTATAATTGATTTATTTCCAAGGCTTTGAATTTATGTTTGGTGAAGTATGTTTCACTTTCCTTCTTGTGTAATTTTCTGTGTTTGTAAACCACACGTTGTCTGAGGGTGTGATAAATAGAAAAGCCTACGGTTCAGTTTCTACATTTTGCCAGTTGTGTGCCTTAAAACAGTACTTTTCTACCTGGGGTGGTGTATGAAGTTGGGTTCTGTGGAAGGAGAGGCCAAGACAGGAATTCAGGTGCTCTTAGGACAGAGGGTGTCAGGGAGCAGGAAAGGACAGGGGAAGGAGCTTAGTGAGGACTTGGTCTCAGTCTAGAAGTAGCTCTAGCCTGGTCCTTCCAGGTGCTGTGGAGCATGAATTGCTCCAGAGTTTGGTCCCAGCTTGTGACCAGGGAGATGGCCTCTTCTGACCCCTTGTCAGTCAGTCATTGTTTCTGAAGAGGGGTGCAGAAGGAGTGGAAAGACAGTCCTGACTCCCTTTTTGCTGAGGGCACCTCTCTAGAGAAGGGGGTCAGCTGTGAGCTGCTGGCAGCCAACACTCAAAGCAGCTGGGAGACAGGTGCCCTGAGCTGGAAAAGGGGACCTGGCACCAGGAGTGGGGGTCAGGGGCAGGATAATCAGTGGTTTCCATGGCCAGCTCTATTTGGGTCTGCTAATGAGAATCAGAAACTGGTGCTATGAATCTGACCTTTTATTTGAAACTTCGCAAGTGGTTCTGATTCACGTTCCTGAATGAGAGCCTCTGCCTGGGAAGGTGACTGTGTTTTCTTTGAAAGGAAATACTCAGTTGTGAGGGTTTTCCCACTAAACCACTTTCAGTGAATTTTTTAATGTCAGTTTTTACTTTTTATCTTAAAGGATGAAGATGAAGAAACTGAACATGAAACAAAGACTGATCCCGAACGACTCGATCAGATGGTACATCCTGTTGCTGAACGCCTGGACATCATGCTCTCTTTGCTTTTGTCCTACATTAAGGATGTCTGCTATGTAGATGGTAACAACCTGTAATACTCACAATAGCTACCGTTCGTTGAACACCTAAAATGTACCTGTGTCTGTGCTAGGCATTTCTCATATGTTATCTCTTGTACTAATAAAAATCATTTGAGTATGAGTTAAAAGAGATTTAGAGAGGTCAAGTTATTTGTCAGTGTCACATAGTTTGAAAATAGTGGGATTGGGATTCAGGCTTATTCATATCTGTTTTCAAAGCCCTTGATCTTCTAGCTGATGGTTGTATTAAATGATAGTACATTGAATTTGGTCAGTTTTAGGCAGAGATCAAATTAAGTTGCTCGAGATGTTTAAGAGTGGCGTGGTGGGCATCAGTATATGGTGTGTGGTGTCATGTATAAGTCTAGAGAGTTTTAGCTGGGTAGCGTCGTCATGCTGGGTGTTGGTACTGTACTGAACAAGCTGAAGTGCTTCTTGCCCTCATCTAGAGGCTTTGCTATGAAGGAACACAGAATTTTTTCCCATTCACATGGCCAAGACTTAAGAACGAGCTCAGCGATTCAGAATAATAGGACTTGAATCTGAGTTGACTGATACAATTTTAGCTTTTTTTTTTTTTGTCCTTTTTGAGACCGGCCACACCACACTCAGCCAGTGAGTGCACCGGTGGTCATCCCTATATAGGATCCGAACCTGCGGCAGGAGCGCTGCTGCACTCCCAGCGCCGCACTCTCCCGAGTGCGCCATGGGCTCGGCCCACAATTTTAGCTTTTTTGCTGTTATAAAAATAAGTGTTGATTAGAGAAGATTTGGAAACTATGGGAAAAGATGAAGACAATTTATTTTTATTTTTATTATTATTTTTTTTTTGTCTTTTATCTTTTTCCGTGTCCGGCAACGGATCGCAACCCTCAGTGTTGCCCCCGTACCGGACCGGGGACCGGCAACGGGATCGCAACCCTCGGTGTTGCTCCCGCGCCTCGCTCAGCCAGTGAGCGGGAACCGGTCTGTATGTGGGATCCAAACCCTTGGGCGGGAGCGCCGCTGCGCTTCCCAAGCGGCGCACTTATCCAGTGCGCCACCGGGCCGGCCCCAATGAAGACAATTTAAATGGCCACATTGCCACGTTGCTACTATTCAGAGAACCCATTACATATTAGCATTTTGATGTGTCTTTTTTTCTTTTCTGTTAGCATGTGTACGTGTATGAATGTATTTTTTAATTGATTTGGGGATCACACTTAATATAGCACTTCATAGTCTGCTTTTTTCTCGTATTGTGGACATTTTCTCGTATCATTTACTCTTAAAACAATTGTTATTGGTCATGTGGACTTAACTGGTCTCATTTTTTTCTTCCCTTTTTTTGCCATTATAAATAAGAGTGTAAAGAGCTTCCTTGCACATACATCTTTAACTTGCTTGTGATAAATTCCTAGTAGTAGAATTCTTGATCAAAGTGCTTCTACTTTGTGAAAATTGTAGAATTGCCCTTTTGTGAGGGGGTTCATATTTATGGCATCAGTGCATTGTGTGAGGTGAGGGCCTACCTCCTTTCTAGTACTGGGTTATTGTACTTAAAAAGGAAAATCTGTGCAGAGTAAAAACAGCATTTTGTTTTAATCATGGCTTAATGGATAAAGTGTTTCTTAATGGTATTGCTCTTCTTAAAAATTTGGCAAATGAGAATGGTAGCTTGGAAATATGTATTTATAGAACTGAAATGCCAAATTTTCTCTGTAGGTAAGGTTGATAATAACAAAACAAAGGATTTATATCGTGATCTGATAACCATCTTTGACAAACTCCTGTTGCCCACCCACGCCTCCTGCCATGTACAGTTTTTCATGTTTTACCTCTGTAGCTTCAAATTGGTAAGTAAAAATATCATTAACATTATCTTAGCTTATTTTATTCTTGCCCACAATTTTTACCCTTAAAAACTGGGGTGGAGGGATGCCATGAGGTATTTCTTTTTCTTGAGCTCATTTTACTAATCCCCCTAACAAAATCGAATTTTCTCTTTTTTTTTTTGGCGGCTGGCCATTATGGGGATCCAAACTTACGACCTTTGTGTTATCGGGCTGTGCTCTAACCAACTGTGCTAACCTGCCAGATCCAAATTCTGTTTTTAACCATGGGGGAAAAGGCAGAGGAAATTGCTCAGTTGAGCTGGGTGCTCTGAAATGTCATGCTGCCTTTAGTCCACCAGGTGGTGCCCTTCCCTTCAGTTCAAGCCTTTATTAAAATCTCATGTGGAATATTTAATTATTTCCTTTATTCTCTCTGAGGGTTGAATCCTAACTAGCCCACACCAACTTCTTAATCCAGAATTTTAAACTTTAGGCTTTGGCTTTCTTTTGGGGGGGGGCGGGCGCGGGGAAAAAAAAAAATAAAGGAAATCTTTTCCTTCCTCTTTGCAACTTTTTTGTAGCTTCTAGAACAGTCAGGAGAGGATTGATCATGAGTAAGAAGATTAAACCCAGTCTGCCCAAACCAATGTGTTTATAGGTTTAGAAAAGAACTATTTTGGGGGAAAAAAACTATTTGGGAGAAGTTGGAGGTTACACATTGTGTAAAATGAAGCTTAATCACTCTGTTTTTTCCATGATTAGCATAGTCAGACACCAGCTGTTTTTTAGTCCATATTTCTGTTTATGGTTAAGTTCAGTATGTGCAAAGACTAGAGGAATACTCTGTACTTGCTGAGGGAGTTTCCATGTGGAAGTCATGGACTGCAGATTATTACTGGTTTTGAGTTCTGGCTGAGCATCAGAATCCCTTGATGAAGAGCTTCTGCAGTGTGTGGATTCCTGAGCCTCATCACACGCCTACTGAATGTGTTCCTTCAGGCTTGGTTTTGATGCTCAGCTAGGTTGCTTTGAGATCCATTAGATTATTTAACACCAGGGACACCTTTTGCTTTTTTTTTTTTTTTTTTGTCCTTTTTGAGACCGGCCGCACCACGCTTAGCCAGTGAGCGCTGTGAGCGCACCAGTCATCCCTATATAGGATCCGAACCCGCGGCGGGAGCGCTGCTGCACTCCCAGCACCGCACTCTCCCAGGTGCGCCACGGGCTCAGCCCGCACCTTTTGCTTTTAATAGTATTATCTCAAGGTGTTTTTAAAAATAAGAACCACGATAATTATATTCATAATTTATCTAGCAGTATAACTGAGATATAGGAACTTTTCCACATTGGTGAAGTAAAAATCTTGGGATTCTGGTAGTTGGAATACCTTAAGCATTAAAGAAGATCAGACCAAGACCTTCTCTTTTTATAGGGATTTGCGGAAGCATTTTTGGAACACCTCTGGAAAAAACTGCAAGATCCAAATAATCCTGCCATCATCAGGCAAACTGCTGGAAATTATATTGGAAGCTTTCTGGCAAGAGCTAAATTTATTCCTCTTATGTAAGTAACCTAATTTTCCTAGTACTTTTTAATATCACGCTTTAAAAAGATTATATAGCATTGTCTCCTCAAGTCAGAGAAGTATCTGCCTTATTCTTTTGGTCTGTCTTTGAAGTGAAAAAATCTGTCCCCATCCACCCCCACCTGCCTACTCTATGCAAGATGTTTATATTTCCAAGAGGCAATTTCAGAACGAAGTATGTGCTTTTTTAGGTATAAAATATATGCAAGGCTTTTGTCATCTGCTCTGTGTGGTTGTACTTGAACATGAGGTTCCATCTGTTTGTCTTTATGGATGGTGTACAGTGTTGTATACTGTTTTGATTCCTTTTGTAGGTTTGTCATTTTTTATTTCCATTCTGAATCAATTGTATCTGTTAAAGCTGAAGAAAAACCCTTTTAGAGGTAATAGAAAGACCTATCTAGGAGGCTAGTTTCTTCCAGTGATTCATGAAAATATCTTTAGGCAAGGATGCCGTTAAAAACTCTGCCCCAACAACTAAAAGACATTCTATCGTAAATTCTTGACCCTAGGAATTCATCATTATCCCATAGGGAATAGTGTAGTCAACCAGACTGTTTTTCTCTTGTGAGATGTTGGTAAATATCCCGTATTCTTTGGCCATATCACCTTGAGGGCTGGGAGCTCATTGAAGATGCCCTTTTGAGTCAATTAGGAGAAACTGTTCTCCATTCCTTGGGACATTTTTAGGGGCTTACCCATCGTTCCTAGAAGGCCAGTGCTGCTGTGCCTTATAATTGGAAGGTTGTCTTCCCACTCACCCATCCTTTTCCTTCCTTTGTTTGCTTCTCCTCTATGCCCGTGGGTAATATTTAAAGAAGACTAAGAACTCAGTTTTCATGGTTTGAATGAGAGGCAGTTAACTGTGTTTTTATGTCACTCTGGTTTTTTTATGAAAGCAAGTAAAGTTGACATGAATTTTTCTTTTCTCTAGTACTGTAAAATCATGCCTAGATCTTTTGGTTAATTGGCTGCACATATACCTTAATAACCAGGATTCGGGGACAAAGGCTTTTTGTGATGTTGCTCTCCACGGACCATTTTATTCAGCCTGCCAAGCTGTGTTCTACACTTTTGTCTTTAGACACCAGCAGCTTTTAAGTGGAAACTTGAAGGAAGGTCAGTGACTTGGGACTGCTGGGCTCAAACTGGATTTTCCCTGTGCACTTGTCACCCCGAGGAGACTGTGTCCCCCAGAGGACATTCAGCAGTGTCTGGAGATGGTTTTAGTTGTCACAACCAGGGGTGGTGTGGGTTGCTGTTGGCATCTAGTAGGTAGAGGTGAGATGCTGCTAACATCCTTTTTAAAATGGTGATTCCTTTGATGAAGACTGTAGATTCAAAAAATTGTGCATACGCTCAAACTTTTACAAGTAATATCACACAGCTCATAAACCTGTAATAACCTCTCATGCCCCTTCGTTAACCATTGATGGATTTGAGGTTGAGAGTGCCTGCTGCAGAGGATGTGAAATGTGAAGACTCTACAGGGGGCAGCTGAGCGCTTGGGCTGGGTACAAAGCTTGTGATGCACTGTCTCCCGTGTTGTCCTTGTAACAGCCCAGCGAAGTGCAGTATTCCCACTTTACAGCCAAGACCGAAGCGTAGGGAAGTTATTTGCCCAAGATCATGTAGTCACTGGGAGGCTTAGCAGTTGAAGCCGGGCGAGGCCAACTCTAAAGCCTGTGATCATAGGATTTTGCTCCTCCATCTGAAGACTTGAGAGTTAATTCACCAGTTTTCAGTTTTGCCAAATCCTGGAGGTTATTCATAATTTAAATTTACCAAATGAAACTTGTTTATTAGATTAGCATATTTTTAGTTAAAGCAGGTTCCTCAGAACAATGGAATTAAGTCAATTTGTCTTGTTTCTTTTCATGAGTAATTGAAATAGGTCAATAGGTTGTTTCCTCTAAACCAGGGCTTCTCAGCCTCGGCACTACTGACATTTTGGGAGAATTCTTTGTTGTGGGGAGCTGTCCTGTGCACTGTAGGATGTTAGCGTCCCTCACCTCCACCTACTAGATGCCAACAGCGACCCCCATCACCCCTAGTTGTGACAACTAAAACTGTCTCCTTGGGCCAGCCAGTTAACTTGGTTGGTTAGAGCACAGCCTTGTAACACCAAGGTCAAGGGTTTGGTTCCCCATACTGGCCAGCTGCCAAAAAAAATAAAAATAAAAATCAAACTGTCTCCGGACACTACTAAATGTCCTCTGGGGGGTACAGTCTCCTTGAATTGAGAATCACAGCTCTAAACTGAAACACGTATGTGTTGCCATATATATTTGCCTATGTCCTTCATGCCTCTAAAAAAATGGAGAAGTTAAAATTAATTGTATTGCACTAGTAGGAGGACAAGGCATTATCACAAAGGTAGTAAAATCTCTACCTTTCTTTGTATAAATAAATGGTGGGAATCTTGGTAAAAGGATATATTTTTGTTTTGGTTTTTGGGTTTTTTTGGCAGCTGGCTGGTATAGGGATCTGAACCCATGACCTTGGTGTTACCAGCACCATGCTCTCCCAGTTGAGCTAACTGGCCAGCCCGAGGATATATTTTTGTAAG
The DNA here is from genome assembly GCF_000696425.1 of Galeopterus variegatus. Lineage (NCBI taxonomy): Eukaryota > Metazoa > Chordata > Mammalia > Dermoptera > Cynocephalidae > Galeopterus > Galeopterus variegatus. The sequence continues at coordinate 201,328 of NW_007726261.1, read as the reverse complement.
CCATGGCATTATCCCATGTATGTCATTTTTATAATAGTATATGTCAGTGCCCTGGCAAAATTTAAATATATATACACACACACACGCATCAAAGAAACTTCTAAGAAAACATACTTAAGCACAAGTTGATCTGCTTGCCTCTTAAAGTAAATGTGATGTCTTTACTCATATTTTAGTAAAGTAGGAGAGAATTATATTCATTATTTTCAACAGTGGTCTCTGTCTAAAATTTCCTTCTACCTTCAGAGTTTTCTTGTTAGGAAAAAGAGAGAAATGCAAACAAGTAATGCATTCCTGAAAGTGATGCTCAGCTTCACTAATAATTTAAAACATTCAAGTTAATATGGGGTGGTGGTTTGGTTTTGTTGCCTGTCATGATTGTTAGCTGAAATGGAATCCCAGGGTCTTGTTTTCCCTCTATAAACTTGGCCTATGCTGAGTTTACAAATATTTGAATTCCAAATTACAGCCCACTAGGAAAGTGTGTCTGCTTCTTGGGTCTTTAAAAGAATACACTGTTTTCTTTTTTTTTTTCTTTTTTTTTCCTTTTTGTCTTTTTTCGTGTCCGGCAACGGATCGCAACCCTCAGTGTTGCGCCTGTACCGGACCGGGACCAGCAACGGGATCGCAACCCTTGGTGTTGCGCCCGCACCTCGCTCAACCAGTGAGCGGGAACCAGTCTGTATGTGGGATCCGAACCCTCGGTGGGAGCGCCACCGTGCTCCCAAGCGGTGCACTGTAGCAGTGCGCCACCGGGCCGGCCCCAGAATACACTGTTTTCTTACGCCATGTGGCTAACCAGAGGCAGTAAGTTAGAGGAAAGAAAGAGTAAGGAAAGAAGGAAGAAAAGAAGAAGGGACCCAGTAAAAGTGAAAGATGAGCCAGGGAATTCCTCCAGCCTCAAGGAGGAGATGTCTGGTCTGGTCCTGACCCAAGGGACATGGATTTTTCTCCAGAGTTTTGTGTGGTGGCAGGACACACAGGAGATTCCAGTGAGGTGAAGCAAAAGCCATTTTGGGAGGATGACTCCTGAGGGTACAAACTCGCTCTCCTAAACCGCCATTGAACAACTCCCCCCCCCCTTTTTTTTTGGCATCTGGCTGGTATGGAGATCTGAACCCTTGACTTTGGTGTTATCAGCACCGTGCTCTCCCAAGTGAGCTAACCAGCTGGCCCGTGAATTCCCTTTTTTAGGGCTCTTCTCCCTCTGGCTAAAGAATTGTGTACCTGATTAGATGTATTCTTCACTGAGACCAGAGAGAGAAAGAATCTGAAACATGAGTAGAAAAAGTGATGGTCAGAAATCTAAGGTTCAGGCCGGCCTGTGGCTCACTCAGTAGAGTGCGGTGCTGATAACACCAAGGCCACGGGTTCGGATCCTATATATGGATGGCTGGTTTGCTCACTGGCTGAGCGTGGTGCTGACAACACCAAGCCAAGGGTTGAGATCCCCTTACCGGTCATCTTTAAAAAAAAAAAAAAAAGAAATCTAAGGTTCACAGACAGAATGAGACAATGGGGAGCCCAGCAAAGGACTTGGTGATTAAATGGAAGCTGGAGGGTACTCAGCTGTGTGGATGAGCACGCTCATGCATTGACAAGGGGATTCCTGGGAATAAGATAAGAAGCTTTCAAGTTAGAAGAGAGGATCTGAACTCCAGCCTGAGCTGGGTGATCTAGAAAAGTCTCTTCCTCTTTTCAAGCTTCTCTTCAATCCTGCGGGAGGAAAGATACTTAGGTACATTATATCTTATATTTCATTGCTTCTATTTTTCAAGTTAATGAAATTTTTATAATAATAAAGAATACACTGTTTTCTTTAGAAAAGCTGGCTTAGTCATAAACGAATGTGATTAGCGTAGTGCTATTCTTCTGGGCCATACGTTGTGTGACTACATGGGCCTTTTTAAAAAGCAAGTAACTAATTATTTTTTTAATGTGTGATAATCTTTGCTTTTAAAGATATCTTAGACTTTTCAGTTATATTTGTACCTATTAAAATCTTTTATTTTTTAATCAAAGGTTTGAGGTATCTTCAAAGTCTAAATTTTGAACGTATAGTGATGAGTCAGCTAAATCCTCTGAAGATTTGCCTGCCCACAGTGGTTAACTTTTTTGCTACCATCACAAAGTAAGTTATTTATACTTTCTTTTTTTTTAAATATATTTTTATTTATAATACTTTAACATGTGCCTGTACACATCTGTGGGGAACTGTGTGTTGTTTCAATATGTGCATATATGGCACAATGATTCACTTAGGGTAGACAGCATCATTTTGTACCCATTAGTCCACCACTGCTCCTCCCTCCCGCCGTTTTTTTTTTTTACTTATAAATTTCTTGTACAACTCTCTGTTTTGTTGGATTTTTTGTTTGTTTTTTTTTACTTGTAAATTTCTATTTACACTTTCTTGATGGAAGTTATTTGAAGGTGAATTTGTATTAGTATTGTAAAATTTATTAAATGTCTGTGAAATTAATAACAATAATAATAAAACATTAAAATACCAACAAACAAGGAAACACTGCAGTGAAGCTATTGTTTTTATATTTCAGTGGCATTAGAAATTGCTATTACATTTTATTCAAAGGTGATAATTTGACAGAAGCCTAGGCGTTTTGAAATAAAGAAGGTGACTAGTAGACTGAGAGGTATAAACCAAAGATGCTTATTAGAATAATTCTTGTAATAGTAATAAAAATAAACTAGACATGAGATAAATGCCCACTAGTAGGAGATTGGTTTAGAGAAGGACTGTATTATCTCAAACCTAGTAGTTACAGGTAATATATAGCTGTTACTATGTGCCCAACACAGTTCTGAGCACTTTACATAGAACTTATTTAGCCTGCACACAATCCTGTGACTGTATTTTTAACCCCCAGTTATAAACAGGGAGATGGAGGCACAGAGAGGTTAAATTACTTGCTTGAAGTCATATAGCTAGACTGTGGCAGAGCTGAGATTTGGATGCGGGCAGCATTGCAAGGATGGGTGCTCCTTTGCAATGCTGCACATAGAAAGTGAATTGGAGACCTTGGGCATTTCATTAGGATATTCAGGCAGGTTCCTAGCTTAAAATCATCAACAGTTAAGAGTCTGTTCCTTTTTCGTGCCTCAGTCCCCTTTATTTATTTATTTATTTTAAAAGATGACTGGTAAGGGGATCTTAACCCTTGACTTGGTGTTGTCAGCACCACACTCTCCTGAGTGAGCGAACCAGCCATCCCTATATAGGGATCTGAACCCGTGGCCTTGGGGTTATCAGCACCACACTCTCCCAAGTGAGCTGCCCCTTCTCAGTCCCCTTTAGACTGTCTCATTCAGCAACCTTAACTTGTCACTGGACAAATAGTTCAAGGTATCCTATCTCTCCTGAGATCTCGAAAATGATATTAAAGGATGAAAAAAAGGAATAAAGCAACCAATCAGCAATACTGTTAGGTGGGGGAAAGGTTTTAGCACATAGCTGGAACACGGGAAACAACTGGAAGAGTAAGGACTGATGAAACGAAGCTGAGGCAGTGGCCCCTAGAATGTTCTCCAGGGAGGGGCAGAGGGCTGCACTTGATGAGCTGACTGGTCAGAGAGCCTAGATTTGGGGTTGGCATGTGCAGCTGAGGTAAGGAGTAAAATAGAATAAGAGTAGGGGGTCTAAATAAAAGTCTGTGCGTAAGAATTTATGTACAATTCTATAGCTGTTGTTTTTGCTTACTTCATGGTTTTGAGATTCATATTGACACATAAAGCTTTATTTTGATTTTTAACTGCTGTGTAATGTTCTATTAATTTTTATCATGTCTTTGTTGGAATGTAAGCTGTTAGTTTTTCAGTATTGGGAATAGCAATTTAAGAATGTTCTTGTCTGTGTCCCAGTGTGCAAGCACATGCTTCCTTGTGACACACTTGGAAGTGCAGTTGCTGGGTTGTAGGAGACGCAGATCTTTAGCTTTACCAGAAACTGCAAACTGTTCTCCAGTGTAGTTTTGCTGGCTTGCACTCCTACCAGAAGGAGGAATCAAATGTGATCCCAGGCTAATGGAACGGAAACAGAAGTATGTTGCTTAAAGTTGCAGTAGTGATCTGAGAACCTGAGAATGAATATCTGAATGAATGAATACTGTGAGAGGGCAGGGTAGGAGATAGAGAGTGGTACAAATAAGCTAAATCCTTATCTTGGATATGTGGTCCAGTGAGTGATTTTTCAAGTAGCTAAGTCATATGGCGGTAACTACCAGAAAAATGGTCACCATAATGGTCCTGTTGTTTATTATGAGTTCTTCTGTCTGTCTGACTCTCACCATGCCTGTTCCTTTCTTTCCAGTTTCTGAGATCATGACTCAGTCAACCCTGTCTCCCTCCTTCAGTAAAGTCCTAATTTCTTCTTCATCAAGAGCCAAGTCTTTCAGCACCTACTATTCCCCCTCAGTAACTCCTGAATCCCTTTTCCACCAACCTCTTAATTCTTTTGCAAACAGTAAAAATAAAAACACTTTATATAACTGCAAACTAAAAGAGTTTTACCTTGCAAACATGTTAATTTTTTGTGAGTAATATCTGTTATTCGAAGCCCAGTCTCATATTCTAAGTGATAGCCACACTTTTATTTGCCTTGGCAAACCTGTAAATAGCAGACCCAGAGAACTATACCTATAAGCATTACTTTCTGCTTTGTTTTGGGGTTTTTTTTTGCACTTGTTCAGCAATATCTATGTGGTCAATACAGTTGTCACACACAAGTCACGTCCATGCAGAGTAATTTCAGCATGTTAATGTCTCCATCTCTGTTGGCTTTGGTGCTCTACAGTAAATACCAGCTAGTCTTCTGCTACACTATCATTGAGAGGAACAATCGCCAGATGCTGCCAGTTATTAGAAATACGGCTGGAGGGGACTTGGTACAAACCTGCACAAACCCACTTGACACCTTCTTCCCCTTTGATCCTTGTGTGCTTAAGAGGTAGGTGCTCTTCAACAATTGACGCTGTCACTGGTGAATTTAAATGTGACATATATTTGCTTTTCCTAAGATTGGGTTTAGAGTCTCTTTGTTGTAAGTGGCCCTTACTAGCTGTTTGTTAGAGTCTCGTGGTCTCCTTGCACATATTTTATAGGCCCAAAGTAGGGAATGCCTAGTAGAGTCTGCTGAGTGTCATAGGCACATCAGGTTTTATAGATCTTTACCTCAGTAGGAGCCCAGATTGACACCAACCAACAATTAAAAAAATTTTTTTTCTTTAAACTTATATGTTTAAACATATAAGGGGATGAGGATAGTGGTGTCAGTTCCTTGGCTCATAATTTTCTGCCAAGTGACTTATTCCTTCCTCTAGAGACCACGTTCCCTACTGTTACATAGGATAAACAAAAGCCAAGTGGTTTAGTGATTATCTAGATGGGTTATTTTGGAAAAACCACCAAGCCAGTATTAACTTTGTATTTGTATGAGGAAGCAGAATTTTGCTTAACTAGCAGCATGACTGTCTGGGCTTGTCTGGTCCCCCAAATCTTGGTTGACTGAAACTAGATTAGTTGTTTTTCCTAGACTGTTTTTCAGCAAATTACTGTAGGAATATAAAAAAGAGAGTTCTGAAATATTACAATTATTTTTCATTTGGATATCCTGTAACTCAGTTGTCAGTCTTTGCAAAGGTTAGAAACAATTTCACTTGAAGTGGAAGGATGAGAAACAGTCAGTGTAGTACTCCATCTGTATTAGTCCGTTCACATTGCTGTAACAGAAATCAGACTGGGTAATTTATAAAGAACAGAGGTTTATTCGGCTTATGATTCTGGGACGGCTGCATCCGGCATGGGCCTCAGGCTGCGTCTACTCATGGTGGAAAGTGGCAGGCAGCCGGTGGGTACAAGGAGATCACATGGCCAGAGGAAGCAAGAGAGAGAGGAGGTGCTAGGGTCTTTTAAACAACCAGCTCTCGTGAGAACTAATAGAGCAAGAACTAACTCATTAATCCCCCCACCTAGGGAGAGCATTAATCCATTCATGAGGGATCCACCCCCATGACCCAGTCAGCTTCCAACACTGCCACATTGGGAATCAAATTTTCACAAGAGTTTTGGGGGAACATCACATCCAAACTCCATAACCATCTATATGAGCAGATGAACTCTTAGAAAGAGCTACATTGGGGCCGGCCCGGTGGCGCACTGGATGGTGCGCCGCTTGGGAAGCGCGGCGGCGCTCATACAGTTTTTTTTTTTACATTATTACTCTTTGAGCCATAGCTTTCGTTTCTTGGTTTTTGGAAATGGGTCTTGTGAGAAAAAGAACTAAACACATTTTGACTTTCATTGAAGTATTTAACTTGACTTTGAAATGTGATCTTTGCGGACAGGTCAAAAAAATTCATTGATCCTATATATCAGATATGGGAAGGGATGAATGCAGAAGAGCTTCAGGAGTTTAAGAAACCCATTAAAAAGGTAAATTTGTGATTCAGCACACTTTCTGGGCATCTCCTTTGTTGTTACTGTAAACAGCAATGTTATACTTCAAAAATACTACACCATATTTATCTGCCTTTTCAAAATCCCAAACCCAGGTTATGTTCTTCTCACTAAAAGAATTTTTGGTTTTTTAATGAATTGTTTAAATCAGACACTTCACATACTGACTTTAAAAGTGAAATTAAGGGCCGGCCCGGTGGCGCACTGCTACAGTGCGCCGCTTGGGAGTGCGGCGGCGCTCCCGCCGAGGGTTCGGATCCCACATACAGACCGGTTCCCGCTCACTGGCTGAATGAGGTGCGGGCGCAACACCGAGGGTTGCGATCCCGTTGCCAGTCCCGGTCCGGTACGGGCGCGACACTGAGGGTTGTGATCCGTTGCCAGTCACGAAAAAAGACGAAAAGGAAAAAAAAAAAAATAAGTGAAGATTAATTGAAAATTAGCTAAATGAATTTAGATCTTTACAACGTGATCATTACCACTGAGTAACAATCTCAAATTGCTTTATGTTGAAATTACCCCAGAAGTTTGCATTCATTTTGTAGATCTTCATGAATGTGTGGTAAAGATGCAGATCTGCAGCGTATCCTCCAGTACTCATTAGGTGGAGGTAGGACAGTTATTGCCAAAAAAGAAAATTAGAATCCAGTAATAAAGAATGTCACTATGCTGTTTCTTTGTAGCACGTTTATTTCCATATTAAAAGTCACCTTTAATGTGCCTGTCTCCTTTTTTATAAGTGATCATTCCAAAGCTTATTTTATTTTTTCCTTATATTTTACATTGGGGGAGGGTCATTCATTCATTCATCTTGTGTTAGATACGAAGGCTATAACATTGAGCAAGAATGCCATGTCATGTTACCTGCCCTTATTGAGCTTAAAATCTGTTTGAAAATAAGAATTTAAGCAAATAGTTACAAAGTGTGATGAACAATTATGTGGGTGGCTCATTATAAAAAAGTGCATATCAGGGGAAGCTTTTTCAAATTAAGATATTTTCACCTTATCCAGGAATTAGTACATTCCTGAGGAAAGGAATTCTTGAAAGCTTTTCAAACTGTCACTTGCAATCTTACTGATGATCTCCGTTCTTTCTACAGGAGATGGTAGAAGATGAAGATGATGATTTTTTGAAGGGTGAAGTGCCCCAGAATGATACTGTGATTGGGATTACACCGAGCTCCTTTGACGTACATTTCCGAAGTCCTTCAAGCAGTGTGGGCTCCCCACCCGTGTTATACATGCCAGACCAGTCCCCTCGGATCTCAAGGATTTGCGATTGAGATGCAACACTCTTCCCCATTACGCCCTTCAGTACCCAGGCTCACGCTGTTTGGGCATGGCATTGAACTAGAATGAGTACATGCCGCAAGCAGTGTACTTTCAAGTTAGACTTACTTAATCTAGTGTCTGAACAGTTTGAACCTTTTTATTGTTTTTTTCTTTTTTGCTCCCCTTACAGACAAAAAGAAAAGACTGAATATCATGTGCAATATTTTATAGTGGGGTTGATGATAAATGTCAAGGACTTTGCTAGTTTAATTGTACATTTTTGTGTTAATGGCTTTTTGACATAATTATTATGTAATTTCTAATATTGGCAACAGCCTGTTTTAACAGATTGTTTTTTTAACATAAGTTTTTGTCAGAGCCATAGTCACAGGACATTGTTGATCTGATTTCAGTGAAAATCTTCTTGGATAAACCCTTAAAGACTTTTTATTTTTTTTGGCGGCTGGCAGGTATAGGGACCCGAACCCTTGATCTTGGTGTTACAATAATGCGTCTAACCAACTGAGCTACCCAGCTAGCCCTACTTAAAGAGTTTAACTAGAATGTGTTTATTTTGCATACACTGTTTACTTTCTGCTGTTATTGTACTTGTGCATTGGGGTCTCAGTGGGGTGCAGAGAAGACAAAGTGGGAGGGTGGCCAGAGCTGGGCTGGGACACAGAGTTGGAGCTGGCTCTGAAGGAGACCTCCAGGGACGTCAGAGACCAATAAAAGCCAGGAGGGAAGAGATAGAGGATTTAGGGAAACAGAATCAGACAAGTAATATACTTGTTCAGTGTAAAAATGGATTTAAAAGAAAAATGGAATCCAGGTAAATGTAATCCACTTTGACTAAAAGTGGGCTTGGACTTGTATGAAACACATGACACTGTTTTACCCATTGGCTCTCAAGGATCTTCTTAAAACTGAAACTGCTCATTTGCAGGAGTTACATTGAGTTATTTTTGACCAGCATCAGTTGGTCATTATGGGAATTTATTTGTCCAAACAGTAAAAAGATATTTAGGTTATTTGGTGCAATGGTTTTGCTAGCAACAATAGGCTGAAGTTACTGCTGCAGGCCCTGTCTAATGGCTGTGCATATCATGGATTCAGCTGGGTGAAATTCTTCTCCAGCAAGCCTCTTTTTGTATTTTTGTAACTAAACACAGAGGAGAGTCTAAGACAAACTTGCTTTGTATCAAATTTTGGTGGAGTTATTTTGAAGCTCAAGCATATTTTCCCTTTGTTCCTTATATGTGTACTTTTTTGTTTGTGAAAATGTCCATCTTTAAGCATATTTATTTTTCTTCTGCTTTTCCTGTTCTTTATTTAAAGGTGAGCAGTATTTTCTTGATCACAAATACTTCGTAATGAAATACTTCCTCTTTCCTAGGGCTTTGTATGCTCTTGTATTATTACATTGATGGCGATGTTGAGTTTAAATTTCAGTCTGTAAATAACTTTTTGGAAAATAGAAATTTTTATTGCTCTAAAAGTTTTGGATATTGGTGGTTTTCTTTGGGTGACTTGCTGGAAAGTCATTTGAACCTTAAGATTCTCTGTTTTTTAAACTGCTGACAAAAACGTGGAAATTTTGTATACTGGATGAAATGAGTAAATGAAAATCTATCCACAGAAGTTAACAGTAGTGGGGTCTTTGTGGGTTGGGAAGTAGATTTAATGTAGAAGGATATATTTATAAATAAGTATTTTTTTAAAAAATTGATTTTGAAAATTAATGACATGGTTAATCTGGAACTTTCATTTTTATGCCAGTAAAGGGAGGTACCCCAATAAAAAGACTTCTCACATAAATGTTCTTTTGATTTTTCTTTTCTTTTTAAAATTGATTTAATATCTTTTTTTTTTTTGTCCTTTTTGTGACCGGCTGCACTGCACTCAGCCAGTGAGCGCACCGGCCATCCCTATATAGGATCCGAACCCGCGGCGGGAGCACCGCTGCGTTCCCAGCGCCGCACTCTCCCGAGTGTGCCATGGGCTTGGCCCTGATTTAATATCTTAAAGCACCATTTTGTAATGGTAAAATGCTCCTGAAACCTCATTATTAAAGGGGGAAAATGTTGCCAGCATGACTGGGAGTGTCAAGAAATAAACTGCACACCACTGGTGAGTTTGCCTTCCACATGTGTCATGTGAAGTGCCATTGACTCTCCCAGATTACACCCAACCAAGAGTGACTGCGGCTTGATCAGGTCCAAGGGAAACAAACACTTCTTCCAAAAAAACTACATGCCTTGAAGGGAAATGCCTTTTTCCCTACATCTATAGGGAAAAAGAAATTGGGAAATGTTGGAAATTACATGAAAACAATGGAAATTTTCTATCCCTCTTCCTAAAAAGCAACCTTTCAATTAGAATTCAGTTAGAATTCTGTGTGCTTTGGTTGGGTCTTCCTTGATGAGATGTGGCTGAATTTATACAAGTGTGAAAGGACCAGTGACGTGTCAAGTGTCATAGGTGTCAGACCTGGTGTCCCTTTCTAATCAGCTGTTTGACCTTGAGCAAGTTACTTAACCTCTTTCTGATCTCCACTTTTACAATTCAATAGCTGTAAAATGGGAATAATTGACACCCCTTTTAGGGTTGTGAGGATTCAAAGCATGTAAAATTCAGTGAATGATAGCTGCTGTTTGGTTACCTTTTGAAGTGACCTCTCATTAAGCAGGAAGCACTTCCATGGAAAGGTTTTTTCAAGGCAAAGATAACTTCCATTTCTTCCATGTTACCTCCTTAGTACCAACTTTAGAGAGATCTGAACTGGAAAGGAAGGGCTAGAGTGCTTATAATGGTGGTACTAGAGCCCAATAAACGGGAGGGATCTGGACATTGATCCATTTTTTAAGGCCTCTTGGTGAGTCTAAGTTGCAGGCATTGTTGGAACTCTTGGTTTACACTGCATGCTTTTTATTTTTTTTAAAGTCAATTGAGCATGCATAGTTGCACCATGCTAACTCATCAAATGGTTTCCTTTTGTATATTTCAATCTGTGACCATATGGATTTTATAGTTGCATTTATAAGATATATACTAATTTGGATTCTTTCACTAAATAACCAAGTTTCTACATATTCATTTCTTAATGGTTGTGATACACATCTTAGTGTTGCTGTAATAGGATAAACCCTTCCTTAAAAGATGAGGGTCATGATGATGATTATTATTATACATAAAGCTGTGAAAACATCTTCCATGCATGGAGGGTTTTGCTATTGGTATTTGGTTGTTTGTATTTTCTTTTTGGGTGCATCTTTTTTTTTTTTTTAGTTATTTCCTAGGGGATGGGTTATGAACCTCATCCTATCTTGCTAGGTATTTACATTGGTTATAATCATATGCTTCGTACTTTTTTTTTTTGGTGGCTGGCCAGTATGGGGATTCGAATCCATGACCATTGGGTTATAAGGCTGTGCTCTAAACCAACTGAGCTAACCAGACAGCCCTGTACTACTTTATACTTTTAAAAACACTTCCCAATATATATTGTTTGAACTTTGCAATCAGCTATCTTGTGAGGTAGGCAGGGTTGGTATCTCTTTTTAGAGGCGAGAAAACAGGCTTTGCAACTTGGTGATTAGTCCAAAATCAGAAACCTGCGTGGTTCCTCATTACTTATAGACCAAACTTTGTGGGGCTGGGGCAGGTAAGCAGGTGGGGTGGTTTCCTTGTTATCTGATTCACTCAGTCCTTTAGGACTCTTCGCCTAGGAGATTCATAAGCCTGAAATTACCTGGAAGAAGATCACCCAAAAGTTTAAAACCAGTCTGTTAAGGCAAACTGCACCAGCTCCGGGCAGAACCCATAGAACATTGTTCTTTGTACTTCCAAAATACCTCGCTTTTATCTACTACTCTTTGCCCTGCAATTCCGATAATAGCCATCTTTATTGAATTTTACTATCTGCCAGGTAACAGATGTTATCATCCCTTTTCTACAGATGAGGAAACCAGAGAAGTTAAGTAACTTGCTCAAGGTCACAGAGTGGGTAATTGGTCACCTGGGATTCAAACCCTGGTCTTCACCCAGAGCTTCCTAATTGGGATTTATTTATTTTACCTGTATGACAATGAGTTGCCTACTATCTAGGGGTATATTACTACTAACTAGGAGTATATTGAGGTGATGGAGAGTGCTGGCTTTCGAATCATACAAAGCTGGGTTTAATCTTAACTCTACCACTTATTATTTGTATGACTTTGGGATTTTTTTTTTTTTTAACTCTATCTGTAATAAGGGAGGTGTTGTTACGAATCTCCACGTCTGTGAGAAGCAAATATGAAATGTCATAATACAGAGAAATACTTTCCTTCATAGCTAGAGTCAGAGTGTTTTGGTTGAGAAGTTGGACAAGCTGGGGACAAGAGACACCCATGAGCTGTCTTCTATAGTTACTTCTCTATTTACTAGTATTTTTGTTGAGTGGGGAGTGGGTGGAGATTGTATGAAGAGGACGTGGAATACAGACGATGAAATTCTAATAAAGTATCTGCTCTGCGTGAGGTGGCTCTTCGTCTTCATCTCACCACTACATCTTCTGTAAAATTAACCTTTTGTTAATATTTCCAGGTTTTAGAAGAGAGCCTCACGGTGAGACGCCTTCCATCACAGGTACCTATCCTCAAAATAGGGGCTGTACAGTACCCTGCTGGTCTCTCCCGCAGGGTTTCTAGCCCATCTACGAATGCCCACTGGATTCCAAGCACAAAGTGTTATTAGTGATTTTTAAATGGGGTTCGCACAGTTGGGATCTATTTTCCCAGTTTAAGACGGCTGACATTTATTTCTTATTGAGCACACTCTTATGGAAGCAGCACAGCAGGGTCCAAACTCAAACTTGCTCAAGGTCACAAATCTGAGAAGTGGTGCAGCAGTGCTTTGAAGCAGGCAGACCCCAGAACCCGCCCTCGGGACCGGTTGGCTCAACTGTGCGGACACCTAGAACGGAGGATCCCGGGGTGTGCGCAGCTTCCCGCGAGCGGTTTCCCTTCCCGCCTCCCTCACGCTCTCGCTTTGCGGACTGCATTTCCCAGAGCCCCTTGTGGAGGAGGCTGGCCGTTTCCTCGCTTTTGGACTACATTTCCCGTGGGGTTCTGCGGCCACGTCCTGGATTCCCGGATTACACTTTGTCGCCTCCGTCCGGACTACACTTCCCGGCAGCGCCCGCGGCGGGGCGGGGCCGGGAGGGACGCGACGGCTCGAGGGGCGGGGGCGGCGGGTG